>NW_027117389.1:600000-782500 GCF_038362705.1 Apiospora aurea
TAAAATAGGCAGGGCAGGGGCGCGCGCGAGACGAGCGAGACGATCATGGGGCCAAGAAAACGAACGAACCATGATGGGCAGGCAGGACGCCGCCAAAACGGGAAAACAACGGCCAAAAAACTGCCAAAACGAAACGTTAGGCTCCCCTTTCCCTTGGGCCGGGCCAAGCATGAATTGTTTCTGCTTTGTTTTTTTTCCCTCGATTCGTTTTGCCTTCGGGCGCGTGTCAGGGACCGGTAGCGGTAGTTCAAGCGCAGATGCGGCAAATGGGAATGGTCTGGGATGAGGGATTGAATTGACTGATTGATTTCGAGGTCACATCTACAGGGGGGATCAGGAGGATGTTGGGGAGGGAGTGGTACAGACGGCATGTGCCACCATCCCCCATGTACGTCATTTCGGGGATGGACACTGCTCATGTCCGCCGTCCGTCCAAAAGAAGCAAGCGTCCGTGTCCAACGGCGACGGAGTAAAGCCCGGTCGGGGTTTTCAAGATCATGGACAGACACCAAGGCGCCTGCTTGCTTGTTGGGTAGGTAGCCTTGCTTCTTGGCCTTCATGGAACTCTGGGTGTTGAAACCTTCCCTGGCTGAAATCGAAGCACGCTGTACGCACCTAATCCCAACTGGGCCAGCCTCTCTGGCCTGACTATGCCGCTTACACGTCTCGCTCCTCTACACCATGCCATCATCACCATTATGGTGTTCAAGTCAAAACGCGTTCGCCTGTTTATCCCAAATTCCCAGCGATTAGTCCAGCGCGCCTCACGTAACCGTGTGGCGAAAAACAAGCGCCGCCATTAGGTGCTATTTAACTAGCAAGCTAGTAGTTCGTTGAGCGTACACCGACGTGGCTGCTGATCTTTCTTCTGTTTAAAGTAACGCGCAGAACTGCCACCCCTTCAATTGCAACCCGTCCGGCTAAAACCACACTCGCATTCGCGTATCAGCATGCCTAACATGCATCGCGTGTATCGAATTTTTGGGTTTTCACTTTACCTGGATTCCCATTGGCGCTACTGCGCCACGAGGCAGCTGAAGTGCTAGCATGCTGTGGGATTCGTGTAGATGGGCTCGATTGAATGTGGAAAGGTTGGTTTTCAGCTTCGGCCAGCTTTCCACAATGTCCCTGCATGTCATAGGCCGTGTGAAGAAAATGGGATTTCGATGCAATCGTTGACCTATCCGGTCATACCACCACGCCGCCTCCGCCGCCCGCTGAACACACATACATCGACCGATCAATCCAAAAAGATCCAAGATGGCGCACGACGAGAAGAAGAAGAAGAAGTTCAAGGCCATCATCATCGGCGGCGGGCCCGTCGGCATGTACCTCGCCCACGCCCTGCCAGAAACCGGCATCGACTACGTCCTGTGCGAGAAGCGCGACAGCATCCCGCCTCCGACAGCCTTGGGCCTCTTTCTCTGGCCCCATGGGCTCCGGCTTCTGCACCAGGTCGGTCTCATTGACCAGACCGAGGCCATCTCGTCCTCGCTCACCAAGATCACACACGTGGGACCAGAGGGTGACATCGTCCGGGATTACAGTGGCTTCGGATTCATTCAATTAGCGTAAGTACCTATCGATCGCACTTGCACGGGGATATCGAAATATGTAGAAAAGCGTGACGGAAGGGCGTTGCTTCAACGTATGACTAACCAAAGCATGCAGGCATGGCTACCCGGTGCGCATGTTCGACCGCGCCTCTCTGGGCAAGATGCTCTACGACACCCTGCGCGCACCCGAGACGCACATCTGCACGAACAAGCAGCTGGTCGAAATCGAGCGGCGGGTCGGCGGCGTTACCGCCATCTTCGCCGGCTACCGCGCCGTGTTCGGCCGAGCGCCCATTCCTCAAAGCCAACAGGGCACTTCTTCTTCCTCGTCTTCTAAGTCTCTTCTACAGCCTGAGCGACAGGTAGAGTTCCACCGCGACGGCGCGCTGCTCCAGCTCTTCACGTCGAAGCACGAGGTGCATTTCATCAGCTACCTGAAGCTGGACCAGTCCCGCCGCGAACGCAGGGGATTCAGCACGGACATCGACGAGGCCGACGAGGCGATCGCGCCGTGGCTCGACACTCGCGTCGCGCAAGACGTAACATTCCGTGACCTATGGCAGACCAAGGCCGCGGCGGGCGGCGCGAACTTAGATGAGGGCGTGGTGCGGATGTGGAACTGGGGCCGCATGGTGCTGGTCGGCGACGCCGCGCACAAGGTCCTGCCGAACCAGGGCATGGGCGCCAACGGCGGGATGGAGTCGGCGGCGTCGCTCGTGAACCAGCTGACGGCGCTGCTGCCGCACGAGCCGGAGCCGAACACGGCCGAGCTCCGGCAGGCGTTCGCGGCGTACCAGGCTGAGCGCCAGGGGGCCATGGCGGCGTATCGGCGCATGGCGCGCGACGAACTGGACGGTTGGACCCGCAGTGGAGGAGCAGGAGGGCCCCCGCTCGACGCACTGCGCGCGGCGGACGTGCTCATCAGTCCCATGGTCGCTCGCGCCGTGAGGCTGGATGCGGTGCCCTTTCCTGAGGAGCGCAAGCGGGTTCTCGCCTTGGGTGTACAAGGTGCCTGCGGAGGCGGCGAGGGCGGCGGGGGGTGGGCCGAGATTGTGAGGAGGATGGTAGGCGCCAATGGGTAATCATCGCAGCCTGCTGCTCGTTGGTTATACTGCCACACGGCCATGGTCCACGATATTAGGTACATACATGGGAACAAAGCGCCCGAAATAGATCTGGTGCATGTAGCTAGATGCATCTTACACATAGACAACATCCCCAGAAGAGGAGTTATTATTGTTCCGAAAAAGAAAACATGCAGCCGGGGTGGCACCGACAGTCGCCCACATTGTGTTCGTCGGGCTTTCGGCTCACTGGCCTGCTTTCGGTTAGGCTCCGTACGGGACTATCGAAATATGTGCTTCTGCCAGGCCGGGAACGAACCAATAGGCCCGCGGCGGCTCGGCTCGGCACGGTAGCACACGAGAAGCGATGACGTCTCTATGGGTTGCGTCTTTGCATGAGAGCTGAATAAAGCATCTCGTGTCGTTGCACGTTGGCTCGGATGAATTTTTTGAAAGAAGCTGCTCGACCGATCACCTGACGGTAAGCAGTAAGCGCTGCGACACCTACCCGCCTGACTAGATGTGGTTGATAGGCCGGGTTCCCCGTATCGCCTCGTCGTGCATATGCCGGGGCTGGCATTACCTACCGCATGGGGAAAGCCTGCAGGATAAATTATAGAACGTTGACACCTGCGACTGGACGCCACCCACAGAGGCGGCAACCACTCCCCCGCCCTCAGTCTTTCACTCGGAGCGTTGCAAATCCCCCAGGCTGCAGGCTGACAGGGATCCTGGGGTTGCATTCTATCGAATAGTGCAGCCTTAGCTGGGCTCGTATTCCCAACTGCATTGCAGTAGGCCAACGTCCCAACACCGACAGACAGGCTAATGCGAGTTTGGAATGCAGGCCAATAATAAAAAAGTCCCACGATGTTGATTATGTCTATAAAGGGTCAGCAAATCTCACCTGCTTTCTCTCTTAAGGCTGGATGAGACATGCATCTTGTGTATTGATTTCGTCTTCGACCCTCTATTCTGACATTATATTTCTCCAAGCCCTTGCCAATATCCAAGTCTAATCTAAGAGTCCAGATATATACAGCATGTTCTTCTCGGTTGTCTCAGCAGTTGCCATCTCGGCCGGTCTCGCTCTCGGCTGCGAGATCCCGGCCGAGGCGCCCTCGAAGAACATCCCCGGCGGCTTCTTGATCCAGATCCAGAGCCCGGACTTCCCGGCCGCCGATGGGCACTTCATGAACACATGGCTTTGGGGAGGTAAGTCAAACCCCCTGATCCATCCGTACTTGTCTTTGGTTGCGTGAGAAGATATCACACAGACAGAATCCATTAAACAGCCCCTGGTGTTGTCCCGCGCGGTTGGGATGACGAGAATGAGGAAAGCTGACTGACATGGGCACAAATTGTAGGAGGCGACTTCCACCTCTTCGTGAGCCCGGCAGGCAACACCACCGACACCTTCACCCTGGTCGACGGCGTAATCACGCTGCCCCTGGACCCGATCCGCCGTGCCGTTATCAACGGCGAGTATGAGGTAAGAGCACTCGCATAACCGCCCGTAGCATCGAGATATTGTAGTGCTGATGATCTTCCTATATCCCGTGGCTGTCCAGCCCAAGGACAACACCACCAAGATGTTCATGACGGAGCGCGGCGACCCCCGCGGCGTCTTCGACGTCGCCTACGGCTGCAACCCCAGCGACGACTCGCTGCAGCTCGAGCTCGTCACGCCGGAGCAGGGCACCACCGGCGTCAAGGGCAACATGGGTGTCAGGCCGTTCAATGGCGATTTGGATTTCCGCTGGCAGCCTATTGGGACCACGGGTACGTCTATTTTCTAGCGTTCCTGCCCTAATCCCCATTCCTGTCCGTCAATTGGTATGCTCCTGACGGGACAAGCTTACTGATGCGGCATATAGTGTCTGACTCGGATCGGCCGTGGCACAAGGTGACGTTGGTTGTCCGGCCTGCTGCCTCTGCTTGAGGAGCGCCGACCGCCACAAAGGTTGGCTAAGCAAGCCATGTTTACGTACGGAATAGGGTAAAAAATAGGATGAGAACTAGTCGAATTTGCGAAGCAGTGTAGTTGAGCAGGGTTTGCAAAAAGTAGAAAAATAGAAAATCAAAATTGGGCAAAATGTTAGCATCTCTTGGTTTCGATCCAAGGACCTCCGGGTTATGAGCCCGGCGCGCTTCCCCTGCGCCAAGATGCTTTTTGTATGTGGGTTGGAGGATCTGAAAATATTGACATTTATTAGAGATTATGGCCTTGAAGTGCTTATTGACAGAAGAATAGGATGGGCGGTTGCATCGTTGCCTCGGTATCTGGACCGTGGTTGCCTTGTTGGCTGATTGCCAAATCATGAGATCTTATGAGTACTGCCGCTAAGGACACCAGTCTCTAAAGGGCAGTGCCACAGAAACATGTGTGATGCAAATAAGGAAGTCAGGGCCAACTCCCATATTAGTAGCTTGTCACGAAGAGAAAGAATGGCGCAACCGAGCTCTGTCAGGGGATAGTGTTTTTATTTATATGGAAATATCTCACTGTAAAAACCAATCATAGTTTCGTTTCAGTATGAAGAGGGTGACAGATCCCTTTCTCTCACGACTAATCACCAGTGCCCATGACTTCAGAAGAACTCAAGAACCAAAGTCCGTGCCCGCAAGCACCGGCTCCCACTCCCCTCAGCAGCGCCAGAGTACTCTCGCACTTCTCCCGGACGTCCGCGACCATGTCCACCCCAATCGGCAAGCGGAAGGGCACCTCCTTACCCGCGGCGCAGCCCTCGCGCCGGACCATGTCGACGAGGATGCGGACCAGCTTGTCCGGATCGCCCTGCTGCGCCTGGTCCTCCTCGGCGAGGTGCTGGATGAGCTCCTGAGACAATTCCGCGTACTCGGGAAACTTGGACGTCGCGGCCTGCCTGTTGCCCGCCGACAGCAGCTTGGTCCGGAACCGGCCGGGCTCCACCAGGAGGGTCCGGAGGCCGAGGTGTTGGGTTTCGGTTTCGTTGTGGAGAGCCTCGGCGATGCCTGTTTGAGAATGCAATTAGTTATGGCCTGTTATAAGTGATCTTGGAACGTAATTAGCGCGCCTAGATTCTTGAGACGCACAACTTCGCAATATTCTGCATTTGCCCCTGAAGAGGAGGGGGAAGGGGTAAAAGGGGGGTAAGTAGACGGACGGCTTACCACCAAGAGCAGACTTGGAGCCGCAGTACGGGCTAACACCGCCGTCCCCGATCCACCCCGCCCTAGAGCCGATGAAAATGACCGTACCGGACCGTCGTTCCCGCATGTGCGGCAGCAAGGCCTTGGTGACCATGATGGCGCCCAAGACGTTGGTCTCGAATTGGGCCAGGTAGTCTTTATATCTGCAAATGCCATATGTGTTAGTTCTAGTGCCATAGTGATATCGAAGTCGAAATAGAAAAAGAAGAACAAGAGAGAACTGTGCGGGAGAACACACGAAAACAGGTTACTGCCAAAAAGGGGCTACTACGGACCCCTTAAGGGACGGAGAAGCCATGTGACGAGCACTCCAAATACGAACAAAGAAGAGTAACATAACTTACTCCAGATCCTCGAATATCCCCACAGCGAGAAACGCCGCATTATTCACCAGCACGTCGACGCGCCCGTGAACAGCAATAGCCGCGTCCGCAGCGGCCTGGATGGCGGCCTGGTCATCGGTGACGTCGAGCTCGAGCACGGACGCGCCCGCCCGCGCGAGGGCGCTCAGCTTGGTCGCGGCGTCGGGACCTCGCACCGAGGCGACGACGGGGTCGCCGCGGGCGAGCAGGTGCTGGGCCAGGCGCTCGCCGAGGCCCGAGGTGCAGCCGGTGATGAGCCAGACAAGGGGTGGTGGTGGTGGTATTGGCCATGGTTTGTCACTTGGGTATGAGTGAGAGGATGGTTCTCGGGTCTATTCAAGGTGTAATAAGCTTGGGGGGCGGTAGGCGCTTGAGAAAAGGGGCGTGAGCAGAGATGGCCCCAGGAGCAGAAAGGCGGCACATATATATACTTTTCAGACACTACTGACAATGGTTAGGAATGACTCATTCTCATGCCTTTGATTTTCCCTCATGGTCCCCATGGTCCCCATGTCGGGTGGCAGCGCGTGAAGTCCGGCGTTGGCCGCTCGAATGTCCGCTCGGGGCGGACATCTGCACGGGCGAGAAGCGGACAAATCGGACGCCACCTGGAGCGGGCCGGAATGTGCGCCAATACGGTCGCTATACAGCGATCCGCCAATCTGCGGCTCACGCATAACGGCCTAAAGCCGTTGCAGGTGTTTCGGATATATGCTTACTAACCTATCTATTTCTTGATTGGGTAAGTAGGTAGTGAATGAGTCGACCTCAGGAAGGCAATTGCCAGGCTCTTACTTAGAAGTCGGCCCCTGCTACACAATGCACCTTTGAATACATTGCCCCAATTACGTGCACGTAGGAGACGCCCCAGCGAAGTTGTGCCAAAAGGCGAGGTTGAAAGAAGTCAGACACCAGAGGGTCACGGCATTCACGATCGCCTGCGGGTACGGATCCCGACACGATGTTCTGAAGTTTGGTATCATTCTATTAGTCATAAACATTTGCCCCTCAGGGTCATCCGTTACCGTCTCTCTAACAATATATACATCTTATCTTGACCTCATAACAACATCCAGGAAGCAAAGGTGCCCTATCCGAAGAACGCAGCCCCCGGCGCCCGCCGCGCGCCCACCGGCGTGCTGTCGTAGTCCCGGTTGTTGAACAGAGGCGACGCCGCCATCTCGTCCCGGTGGGCGCCCGCCTGGTCCTCGGGACTCGGGCTCCGGTACTCGGTGTCCTGCTGCTGGAACGGCTGCTGCTTGGGCGTGGAGACCTGGACGAAGTTGCCGTTCGCGTGGGGGAACCCGGCCGCCGCCTCGACGTCGCCGGCCTTCTCGTACTGGCCGCGGTCGCGGGCGGCGAGGCGCTGGTGGTGGGTGTACTTGGCGCTGACGCAGAGCTGAGGACACACGGGTTAGTACTGAGCTATGATTCGTGGAAGGATGCGGTCGCGATGCACGCATGGGTGAGACTTACCTGCACCAGGGCCGTGACCAGAAGCGCGAGCGACAGGATGAAGTTGGGCCAGGGGAACCCGGCGCCCCGCCGGACGGCGACGACGTCGACGGCGATCATGGCGGCCCAGCCGAGGGCCTTGAGGCAGGCGAAGGCGAGCACGACGGCCGGGTTCAGGACGCGGGTCGCGTAGAGCACGATCTCGACGAGGCAGAACAGGAAGGTCAGGACGGAGAAGGCCAGGACGATGGCGCCCTCGGCCCGGGCCAGGGCGACCACGTCCCGCATGTCGTACCCGTAGAACGTGACCTCGCCGAGCTGCTCCGAGTAGGCCGCGGTGATGAGCAGAAGCACGCCCGAGATGCCGAAGGCGATGGAGCCGCCCATCTGGATCATCCAGCAGGGCAGCAGCAGCCACTTGGACCAGAGGCCCTCGATTCTGGATCTAGCCATTGTGTTCGAAATGTAGTTCTGTAAACGAGATTTCTTTCTTTCTTTCTTTCTTCTCGTTCTGGAGAGGACGGGCTCAGTTGGTCGATGGTTGAAGGGAAGAAAAGACGGGAGTTCTTCCTTCAGGATGCGAAACGAGCAGGGTGGTGGTGGGGGGTCGTACAAGACTCGATGAGAAGGATGCCATCTCGACCCGACTTGTGGTGCGTCCGTCTCCTCATATATGCATGCTGAGTTGGTTCCTGTTGTTGGCACTTTGGTCCCAATGGGTTCCCACCTTGGTTTGCTGTGCCTTACAGCAACCATCGTCAAAGTCGCGCGTTAGCCTACGCCAAGCCGGCTGTGTCAGCGCCCTAGGACCCTCATCTCGCCAAAATGATAGAGATGATTGCGGCACAGAGAAAGAAGGCCCAAAAGGATGCTCCGCCGCGGCGGTCTGAAAGGTTGGGCTTCTGGTAGTCGGTCTTGGCTCGTTCCCACCCGCCGCCGCACTTGTCGCCTAAAGACGTTGGAGCCATACGGGCGGGCCTCTCAGCCTCTAAAGAGGAGGAGAAAAACAGCAACTAAAGATCGTGAGCCCCGTTGCCTTACTATATGCTGACCGTTCGATTTCCTTTTCCTGGATACGGGCTTGACAACTGGAAGCGCTAGCCCCAATTCGCATCGAGATGACAGTCTATACGCCGTATGCGGGCGGAGGCTGCATCTACACTCCCCTCTTTATGCTGTGTTCTCCCCCATGTATCCCTGGCTGGGCCTGGAGGGCTGAGTGGGCGGGAACCGAGTGTGTGGATCATTGAAGCGGAAGAGTTTGGCTTCAGCCACCCTGTGATCCCCCCGATCAAGTTTGACCGACATAGAAAAAGGCGATGGCTGCGTCGATAACATGGCATGCCATTCAAGCATCCGATTGATTCGAGAGGGGTCCTTGCAGAGCGATGAGCTGTGTATTTATTGAAGATTGCACTCACGGCGGCCACGGGCTATCATGTTCAAATGCCAATCAGCCCATTAACGGACCCGATTCATGAGTCGGCAGGGATCTCAAGATCAGAAATGTGCCGAATTTACTTACCACATTTTACTCCAAAAGAAAAAGACAAAAAAAAACAAGTTGGGATGAACAGAGCTTCAAGATGAGCCATCAGGTCTTGTATTTCCTCCGGAAGGAAATCGGCTCTGGTAGGTAGCACCCTGGATGCCAGAACGACCCGGCCAGTTGGTTCCCAATTGCCAGTGCATGACAGGGTTCTAGGCCGCTGCTACCCCCCCAAGCCTACCAGCTGACAAGTACCCAGCAAGCCCAGCAACGGCCTCTGCCTGTCAAGATGCCAATCCCTTGAGCCACTGTACACTCGAACATATTGCCCAAGTAAAAATATCACCATGGGTGCCAGTTGATGGTTTGCACGTGACGGATACCATTGCCCCAGGTGGCCGGTGGTGACCATCAAAGCTGGTTTTGTGAGGTATCGGTTGGTGACTCACGCGCCTGTCTCTTTCTTTTGACCCATAAACAATTTGAGGCTGACAAGAAACACAGCCCCCCTTTGCTGATCGAGCACAAACGCTTTATCCAAGCTTCCTGCCAAGAAAGAGGCTAGATGTATCTACTTAGTAGGTAAGATGTAGGCTGCTGCCTGCCTTGAGCTCAGCTTTCGCCTAGAATGGTTATGTTGATCTGCACTCTAGTTCAATCGTGTAGCTTTATTCTTGACACAGAACTAGAGAAATAAAGACCTGTGTCGCATTTTGGTCCTGGTTCCAACAACCTATTCCTCTTTACTCAGCTCATCACAGCAACCTGGCAACATGGCCTCCTCCCCCAGCAACCGGTCAACCACGGCGGAGCTGGTCGCCGCCGCCCGCCCCACCACCGCCAACTCCACCAGCAACTTCGACCCCCGCGTCGTCGCCCAGGACGCCCAAGCCACCCGCATCGTCGTGCACCGACGCTTCCCGCGCCTGGTCGAGGACTTCCTCGCGTTCAAGCGCGCGCACGGCAGCCGCGTCGAGAAGGCCCTGTACTCCTCGAAAAACAAAGACGGCGAGAGCTGGACGTGGCGGTGGCAGGTCGCCCGCCTCCTGGCGATGCGGCCCCTCGTCTTCATGGGCGGCGACGACTACACCGTCCTGCCCAACCACCTGGAGCTCCGCGGCGCCGCGGACGAGTGGGACCGCGTCGGCACCGACGCCGAGTCGCGGAACCGGCACTTGAAATTGCGCGACCACCTCAGCTACGACGAGATCATGCTGGGCTCGCTGCTGGGCGTCTCGGGCCCCAGCCACTTCATCAACGACGGCAGCCGCTACAACCGGGCCGAGGTCGACGAGCCGGGCACCTTCGAGCCCCGGGGCGTCATCGCGGGCCTCGTCGGCGCCCGGTTCGAGCGCGAGCGCGAGGAGGATGGACCGCCGGCTCATACTTCCCTCGGACCACGACAAGATCCCCCTCGAGCTCGAGGCCGCGTACGAGCGCTTCTTCGGCTGCCCGTTGTACACCGCACCTAGCGGCACCTTCGACTCGCGCCTGTACCAGGCCCGCATGTCCATCACCTTCGACATCCTGCTGCGCGAAGCCATCGACCGCGCCAAGGCCGCGGGCCGCAAGGCCTACGTCTACGTCGTCGGCCTGGGTCTCGGCGTGTGGGAGTACGACAGCGAGCAGCCGGGCTGGTACGTTGACGAGTTCCACCGGACCCTGACCACGATCCCGCGCGAAGAATTGCAGCACCTCGGCACCATCGAGATCGCGTGGATCGACACGTCGGACAAGATGCAGCGCACCCTCGCGAACTGGGGCGCCTCGATCGGGATCGACATCCTGTTCTCGCGCCGGAACCCGGCCGCCAAGCTGCCGCGCGAGAAGGAGGACCAGCTCCTCGTGCTGAGCTACGCGTGGGATGGCAACTCCTACCCGGGCAACGAGTACTGGATCGGCAGTCTGGCTGGCTCGGGCGACCCGGCGGCGGCTTGCATGAGCACCATCAGCGAGCTGCATAACCCGGTGCTGAATCCGGACTACCTAGGCCGCATCAAGGTCCTTGGCGAAGGAGAGCCCTAGATTGCCTGGCCGTTTTCCAGCGGGAACAGGTAGCGTTTCCTCTATCACGATCAGCATAGCATTATGATACGTGGATGAACATGTGACTAGCAGGTAGGTAAAAGTAATACAATTACTGACCTCCTTACGCCTACCTAGACAGGGGAGGCAGGCAATTCTATCCACTGTACATTCACACCCAAGATTTCAATCGATAGAACTAGATGCGCTTTTGGTAATTATGTCCCACCGCTATTAACCCTCAAGAAGAGCGTCCCTCTGCGACCCGCGGAAACTCCCGCAGAACCTCTCCCGACCAGTCTCGGTCTAAGGCCAGCAACCCATTTACACCCCCTTGATCGCCGGGGGCCGGGTCGTCATGTACTCCGAATACTCCCCCAACGGGCTCGGCCCCCACAGCCAAAACGCGACGCCGCATCCACCGAGCGCGGCGAGCAGCAGCGTCCGGAGCCGGCCCGGGTACCGCTGCCGGTACTGCGCGACCTGCAGCCGCGCGTCGGCGACCAGAGCCTGCATCTTCTCGGCGCCGAGGCGGTAGTACACCAGGCCGCCGAGCGCGATGGCGTAGCCGAAGAATTGCTGCGCCATGACGGGGTCGCGGAAGAGGGCCATGGACGCCATGACGAGCAGGATGTCTTTGAGGACGCCGGACATGGTGAGGACGACGGCGGAGGTTTTGCCGATCTGGGATGGATTGGTCAACAATGATGATACTTGGAAGGTACGGTGACTTATGGATAAGGGGGCGAAACTAACCAGCAGTACGACAGCGACGTTCAGGAGGAACGCGACAAAGGCGTTGGCCACGAGTACAGGCACGCCGACGGCCGAGACGTCGGCCCAGCCCATGCGCGGCAGCTCGACGAGCGTGGTCAGGACGCCGTTGATGACGGCGCAGGCGGGGGCGTAGTAGTAGAGCGAGACCATGGGGTCCATCTTGAAGTCGGGCGAGCTCAGGAGCCGCTGCACCAGGACGAGACGGAGCGCCTCGAAGACGATGCCGCCGATTTGATCTAGAAGTTTGCCCACACGTTAACAGGGTGGTGTCCCGCAGCAGCAAGGAGGAGAAGAAGGTAGCAATAGAGCGGTGGCGCGTACAGATGAAGCCCAGCAGGTGGAACTTGATCTCCCCGAACGACGCGATGACGACGCCCAGGACGATGACGGACACGTTGGCCAGCACTTTCAGGTTGGGCGGCGCGATGCGGAAGAGCCAGGTCGTCAGTAAGGTGGCGACCGAGTTGGTCGCCTTGAGCATCTGGATGAACGAGACGCTCAGGTACAGGTACGCGAGGTTGCCGCAGATTAGGCTCAGGCTGAACAGGACGCCGATGGGCACGATGGCGCGGCGGTACGTTTCGGCGGTCATGGGGACCTTGTGGCGCGAGTCGAGCAGGCTGGTAAAGCGCGCCATGAGCTGGGTCATGGCGGTGGAGAAGACCATGTGCCAGGTGGTCAGGAACATGGCTGGGGAGATGCTGTTAGTATCTCGTAGCGGCGATGTATCCGGCTGGATGCGGGCAGCGGGTTACTCACGGAAGTCTGGAAAGAAGCACGCCGGTCAGAATCTGGCATCAGTGTGGTTTGAGGCGTTCGCAGGTCCTTGGTATGGGCCCGAGGACACTTACCGAACTTGGCCGAGGCGAGAACCCATTTGTTGAACAAGATGACGCTCGAACTCATGGCAATCCACAGGCTGCAGCGTTTAAGCAATTAGTCGCAAGGTCGGCTGTCGGAAGCAGAGGCTAGATACGCACATGATGTAGAGCGCCGGGTGCAGCCCGCCATCCTTCTTCTGCTCGGCCGGGAGGGTTGCGGTGCCGGACTCGAGCTTCCGGTCGGCATCGTTCGAGTCCCGATTGACGGCCATAGTTCCTTCGTGCTGCGTTCGGCAGTACGAGCGCTTGACAGTGGTAGCAAGACGGCCGACTGCTTGAAACAAGGCCAGATGTTTTCGAGGTCTTGTGTTGCTCGATTGGGTAGACTCTCTTGGGGTCGTGAGAGGGGGGCCGGGAGGAAAAGAAGAAGACAAAGAAATTTGCGATTAGGGTGTAGAAGAAGATTGGATGACAGCGAGTCCGGATGACACAAACCGATGCAAGTCCCTAGCAAACAAGTTGAGTTGTACGAAACATGAAAGCTACAGCTCGTTTGCCCTACACGGCGTGGACGAGGTCACTTGCTTTATTCGTCACTCTCAGTCGATTTTTTCCATCTTGGGGGAAACCGGAGAGTCAATCACCATGTGGTTCCATCTCGGCTAAGCTTGTGCATGCAGTCGCAATCCTCGCGGTTGGAGATATAAAACACCCAGATATGATGCGCGGCGTTGGTTCCAGTGACCTATCGACCAATTGGCATGATTGGATGTCGATTTGATAGCAGTTGTGTCGCGCTGTTCGCGTAATCCGCCCGCGCGCCGGAGAGGTGGGATCTGCACCGTCACACCTCAACCGCGAGACTGCATGCGCAGGTGGTTCGATGCTTGAAATGCCTTGCCTACTTGAGTTATCTACATGTATTCTGATGCTTGCAGTGCACTGTTGCATCACTTATCAGCACGTGTACCTGCATACATTCCTGGCGGGGACTTACATCACTGATTAATCGTGCGCCCTTGCATTGCAGTCATCTAACCGTGCGCACCCCTTAATGCAATACACCCACTCCCGAAACAGCCGAATCAAGCTTTTTAAGAGAAAATAACATTACTATAAATAACTTCAATAAATTATAATAAATTAACCACAACACCGATAATATTATAAATTAATACATTACGTTCCGATTACGAATATCGATTAAGCTAAGTAATTAAAATGTAAAAAAATAGCTATAGCTTTTAAGCATTTACTTATAAATAAGGGGTATACTTTTTAACCCTCTCTTATCGGTTCTATAGCTTATAGTCTTAAAGAGATACGCTTAAAAGCCGTTAAAAGTTCATAAATAATTAAAAAGCCGATATAATTAACTAAATATTTAACGAAGAGGCTATTAATAAAGCTCTTATTAAAAAATACACTGTTAATATCGTTTAATATATCCTTTAAACTAATAAACCCTTAAAAACTTTTAATAAATATTAAATTAACGGCTTTGTTTCCCGTTATTTAGAGATTTATAATAAAATAAGTTAAGCTATTTATTCTACGTAAATCACCGTTATTTAATCCGGTACGATTTCCGACTTTTATAATCGCTTATAATTAATTTAAAAGAGAAAAAATATTAAGCCGGCGAACGAAGCTAATATAAATAAAGTAAAAGTTTAAGAGGATAAGTCTTATAATAAATTAATTCTCGGCACCTTAAAAACTAAAAAAGTATACCGAAAAACCGGTTACTTAACCTTTTAAGTAATGATACTCGAGTTTATTACCGCCCTTAATTAACGGCTTACCACGGTAATTATATTTAATTATAAATCGATTTAAAAGTAATAGTTTAATAAAAAAGTAGTCGAGTAAAAGTATATTATTACTATTAATAATTAAAGTAACACTATTATAATAAAAAGGTGGTTAAAAGAGGTATATTTATTAGAAATTAAATTAAATAACCATAAGTAACGCCTCTTTATTTTAAATAACTATAGAACGTATATAAGTAAGCACTTTATATAAACGGCGTACATTAATAAAGTCTTCCTTTTATACCTACCGGCGCACTACTTTAATAAGTTATAACCCTGCGATATTAACCTTTTCGGCCCCTTAAAGGTATACTTTTTTAAAAGAGATTAAAAAACTCGGAAATATATTAATAATAGCACTAATATATAAAAGGAAGTTTTTTATATATTACGAAGTAGCTTTTAAGAAAGCTTTTTTAAGTATAATATTAAATTTAATTAAAAAAGACTAGTATATACCCTTTCGATTCGAATTAAGTATTAAATAATAAATCGAGATTTCTACACCCTTTTAATCTAAAAAAAAGTTATCTATAGTAACAATAAAACTTTATTAATGTAGTCTATATTAAAAAAGTCTATTAAGTTTAATAGTTAGCTTAAAAAAGTAGAAAAGTAAGGGGGCGTATAATTTAACCGAGTAGCTCGAAACCTATTTTTAAAGGCCGGATGCGCTATCTATAAATATCGTTTAAAATTAACGTTTTATTAATAGAAAATTATTCGATTAAAGTAAAAAATAAAGGCTTTACGTTTTAATGTACGTACGAAGGTTTAATTAAACCCGAATAAAGTGTTTTATAAGTTACTAAATATTATTAAGGTTTAAAAAAAGCTTAATTAAGCTACTTAATATTAATAAAATAAAATCGTATAATAGCTTAAAAAATAGCTTTAAAAATAAAAAATACTAATATAAATAATATAATATATACATTTTAGTTTTAATTAGTTAAATATACTACGTTATTATTTTTTAATTAATTAATAAAGTGTAATAGTAATGTATCGATTTTACATTAAAATAGCCGATTTAGCTGTTACAGTAAGGGGTGCGTTACATTGGAGGGTGCGCACGGTTAACACCTGATAAGACTGCCGTAAATGCTTGTTTGGCCCACTCGGCCATGGATGGCGAAGAAACAATAAAAGGAAATCCGGGGGTCAATCCGAACACTGATTAACGGATCGGCTTCCAGCTCGATGCGGCCACTCTCGGGTCGGTCCCCCTCCACCACCCCAGCACATGAACTGCTGCTCCGGTCGCAATATTCAGACAGCGCTTCCCTGGACGGCGATTTGGTCATCTAGTATTGAAAAAGAAAGATGTTCCTCTGTTGTATTGATCTCCCTCGACGAGCACCATTCCACATCTAGCCTATCACCGATTACCACACTGGCAGCGATGCCACCGCCAAGTTATTCCAGTGTCGGAAATCTTGGAGTCGTCAACTCAGGGATACTCGATTATTCAAGGGTTCTTCCGCTGGTACCTAATTCAACATCCCTTACGCCCTTTTCCAAAAATAATTTTTGACCACCACTACATGCCAGCAGATCCCATGCGCTATCTTTCAAAATACAGCAATGGCTTCGTCCTTCCATTCTGATCGGGGACTTGTTTCAACAAGACGCGGCTCGATGAAGTATTCGACATAGCTTCCAAGATAATCCTCCCTCGTTTATCTCTCCTTCTTTTCTCATCCTGCTGTGGTGCATACTTGTACTTGTGACATATTCCCTGACTGTTCAGGTGCGGCAAGATTGTGCCCACGATTATCTTGATATTCCCCCATCACTCTATATAGGAAGATACGCCCGCATGACACCATGGCATACCGCCCAAGTGCCACCCGCCTTTCACAGGCCTGTACCGAAGGAAACCTGCCCAGAGTCCAAAGTTTTGCTGAGATGCAAGAGCATCCTTCATCGGACATTCACGGGGACTTAAACAGGGCCGCATACGCAGCGGCAGTTGGCAAGCACGCACATGTACTCCGATTTCTGCTGGAGAACGGCGCCTCCGTAACAGGCAGCAACTCTCTGCTCCCTGCCGCCTGCCACTTTGCCCGGGATACCGAGATACTCCAAGTCATGCACGAGCATGGATGGGATGCGGAGCAGATCAACAAGGACATGTCACAACACCCGATGGGTTTGTAAGTGGTTGATCCATCCTAGTCCACTTGGACAAAGACTCACGTCGGGTGGACGACAGGGAGAAGGCCATGTGCAGTAAAACTTTTACCGAATGGCTGCTCGACCACGGAATGGACCCCAACCTGAAAGGCCTAAGGGGACCAAGCATGGTCAGCGGGGACATGACGCCCATGAATGCCGCCGCCCTCGACGGACGAAAAGCGAGGCCATCACCGAGACCATGGACTTGCTGCTCTCCCGCGGGGCCACGCTTGAGCCGACGGTGCTGATGAATGTCATAAGCTGGCGCAATCACGGGAAATTTTACCCCAAGGTGCTGCAGTGGCTAGTAGACCATGGGGCCGATGTTAATTGCACGACGAAGACAGGGGCCAGGATTTTGAAAGCCGCCATCTCGAAACGGAATGCGGCGCTGGTGCAGTTCCTACTTGATAGTGGCGCGGAAACGGATCATCTTGGGCAGGAAATATTGCTGGACGACGATGAGCAGGAATGCGAGGGGTTACGTGGTAGCGCGCTTGAGTACACGCGTGAGATCCAGGCTGACGAAATTTGCAGGCTCCTCGAGAGCCATGCGTCTCAGACCGGCGAGAATGTAGAGTAAGGAGATGGGAACAAGGACTCCACGGTCAACCATCCCGCGTCGCCGTCTTGTGCGAACCGAGCGTGGATCTTTACGCTACCATGCTGGCCGTGTTCCATATCGGGGCAGTCTTCGTCCCGCTCGATGTGAATGTGCCGCCCCAGAGACGCAGAGCCATGGTGGATGCGTGCAAGTCCGATGTCTTGGCCTTCCATGCTCCTACTGCCGCCGGTGCCAGCGAAGAGTAGGTCGACGTCCGGATGCTGTTGAACATGACCTCGCTAGCGCAGGAATGGTCCCATGATCCCGCGCGTTTCCCCGAGCGGACCGTCATGGACCCCAGAGCAGACAGCTACATCTTGTTTACCAGTGGATCTACCGGCGTGCCCAAGGGGATCAAGCTGCACCAACAAGGCATGATGAACTGCGCCGCCTACACCAGCCAGGCCTACGGACCCGGACAAGTCAACTTCCTGCAACAAACATCCATTGGCTTCGATCTGGCCTTCGGTCAAATCTATAACGCCCTCACCAACGGAGGAACGCTGGTCGCGGCGTCGGTGGAAGGCCGGGGAGACCCCGACGCGCTTTCTCGACTGATCCACGACGAAAAGGTCGAGTATACCCTCGCCACCCCGTCCGAGTACAGCCTGCTCCTCAATTACGCCTCGGAAGTCTTGAAGCGATGCGCCGGTTGGCGCTGCGCCCACACAGCGGGCGAGGTGCTCCCCAACCGGCTGATTGAGGGCATGAGAGACCTAAAGCTTCCCCGCTTGACCCTGACCGACGCCTACGGGCCCGCCGAGGCCTTCATCGTCACCAACCGCGACATCACCGTCCACGCCGGCGCCGCTCCTTCTTTCTCAAACGCCGATGATGACACGGACAAGCCGAAGAAGAGCAACACCACCAAAGCCGACAGCACAAACATCGGCCGCGTCCTCCCCAACACGTCCGTCTACATCGGCGACGAGACCGACGGCAGCAACCCGCTCCCCGTCGGGGTGCCGGGCGAGCTCTGCATCGCGGGCGGCGGCGTGGCCAACGGCTACCTGGACGCCGCCCTGAGCGCGACCAAGTTCGTGCCCAACCCGCACGCGACGGCGGCGGTGCACTACTACCGCAAGCGGCACTGATGGAGAAACTGAATGGCGACGGCAGTGCGCTGTCGCGCTACATGGTCCCGTCCGTCATCGCGCCCCTCGACCGCCTGCCGGTCACGCCCAACGGCGAGCTCGACCACCGGGTGTTGGACGCACTGCCGCTGCCGGACGTCTCCTCCTCTTCGTCGTCGTCGTCATCCTGCGCGACGCCAGCTGCGACGGTGAATGATAACGGGGAGAAAAAGGGACAGCAGCTCGAGCCCACAGCGATGGAGAAGAAGCTGCGTGGCGTCTGGATCGATGTGGTGGGGCCGGCGGCGCGCGCGGTGGACATCGGTCCGCGCTCGAGCTTCGTCGCGGTGGGTGGGAGCTCGCTGCTCTTGGTGCACCTGCTGCATACGGTCAACCGGCTGTTCGCGGCCAAGGTGCATCTGCGGGACTTGCGGGCGGCTCAGGACTTGAGGGGTTTGGCGGCGGCGATTGCTGGCGTGGGCGGGAACGGGGAATGAACGGGACTGTAGAAGGAGGCCATGGTCTACTTTGGCGTAACGTTGCCCGACCCGTCGGAGACTGGTCAAGAGTACAGTGTACAGGATTATTGCATATGATCCCCAACGGAACTGGCTGGACAAGGCAAAGGGTCCCCGGTGTGCAAGTAGGCGTAGGCTGTTCTTTGAGGTTCCCATAGTATAGAATAGCAAGTGAACCTGATAACGCGGCACCGAGACTCGTACAATCACAACTCGAACTTGTGCAAGTCATGGTTCCTAACATGGCACTAAGCGGCCAACACTGAGCAGGGGTCGTTAGTTGCAGCACTCGCGCGGGCCCACGGGTCTGTCCAGAGTAGCACTAAACAGCACTCGACGACCACGTAGTATCACCCCTCTTATACTAAATGCACTCTGCGATCGATTACTAGAGATGCTATGCATGTACTAAGACGAGGTGGTCGTATTCCTCTATGGTGAGTTTAAAGCTCTTAATACTATTCGATACGCTAATGTTAAAATTAAGGAGATACACCCTAAGCATTAAATAGTTAAATACTAATAATAAATACATGGATTTATTATTTATTAAATTAATTTAATAAATAAAAGAAATAGTTTAATAAGTAATAATAAGTATAATATATATAGTTAAGTAATAATTTTAACGCTTTAAGTTTAAAATTAAAATAAAAACGTTAAAAACGATGTTTATAATATTAAAAAAAGCCTTTTTAATATATTAATATATAAAAACCTACCCTTATTTTATTTTAAAAATTCTAGTTCGAAAATAACGATATAATTATTAGTTTATTCGGTATTTCTTCAAGAAATTACTATATATAAATTTCTTTTTACTTTAAATAATAATTAATAATAACGAAATAATTAAACGCGCTATTTATTATAAGTAGATATTAACGGCGTTTTTATCGATTTAAAATTTAAAGTTAATAATAATCGATATAAAAAATAATTTATAATATACGTTTTAATTTAAGTTTTATATTTAAAGGTATATATTAAGAAATGTTTTTTAATTAAGCTCTTTTATAAAACGCCGTTATTTTTCGGTTTAATATAAATAATATATAATTATATAATAATAAACTATTTCGTTAATATTAAGACGGTCGTCGATATCGCCGAAGAAAAATTTAAAAGTCGAGGGGATCGTCGTAACTATTAAACGCGTAGAATTATATATTATTATAGCTTATACGTGTTTAATTTAGTTTAGTTATTTTAATATAAATTTATATTTATAAAGTTAATTCGTTCATTTATTAGTAAAAGCGGGTAATGTACCGTTATTTTTACTTAATAGTGCTAATTATTTTATTTAATACATTTTTTAAGCTTTTTTTTACTACGTATTTATTATTAATATTATATATACCTTAGTATACGTATTAAGTATATTATAAGTATATATTAAAACGTTATTTATATTATAATATATTAAATATATTCTTAGGATAAATAAAAGCTTTATATAATTATATTATAATATATCGATAAGTAATTAAAGGTATAAATAAGCGTAGGTTAAAATAAATAAGTATATTATAATATACCGAATACGTATAAATATATATTAAAATATACTCTTAAATAGTGAAAAGGCTTAATTAAAGCTTAGAGTAATATAAAAGTTTTAATTAAAACGTTGATTTCCCTTTTTTTAAGTAATCCTCGAGTTCTTTTAATTCCTTTTATATAACCTTTTTAACTGCCGCTTTTTTAATTGTTTATTAACGTTTACGAGGTTTATTTATATATAAAAAGTATAGTGTTAATTAATAAAAAGGGCTTTTATAAGCTTATTAATTATTATATCTTTTATTAGCGTATAAATAACTTTTTTTAAGCTTTTTATTAAAGAGTTATATAGTGCTATTAATAGTATATATAAAATTAGCTAATTAAGTGAAATTAGAATATATTAAATTAAAGAGGAAAAAAAGGAAAGAGGAAAAAAGATTAGTTTTAATACGGTGCGAAGGGTAAAATAGTGATATATAAAGCACTGTATTAAGTAATTAATTAATCTATATACATTAGTTTTAACGAGGCTTAACTATATAATTACCCCCCCTTTAAAAAAGGCACACCTCGAGCTTTTAGTTTAATCTCTATTATTTAATATAATTTAAAGTTATTTATAATTAATTAAATCCCACGGATTTTAATTAACTTTAAACTAATTTTTATCGAAGTAATATTTAATAAGGTAAATACTAAGATTATATAAGCTTTTTATAGCTTTATTTAATTTTACACTTATCGGCTTTAAATCGAGGGCGTTAATAACGCTAAGGTTTATTTTATCGGATTATTCATTTCTAGCCTTATTATTTAATTAAAATATCGAATTAAGGTTTAATTTAATGTTTAATTTATAATAAAGCGTAATAAAATTATCGTAAGCTTCGAGTAAACTATTAAATTATATTTTACGCTCGTTAAACTAATTTTAAATTTTAATATTTAATGCGTAACGAAAAGCTTAAATACGCGTATCGTTTAAAACGAGTAAATAACCGAACTCGCTCGTAAACGTCTCTTATTTTATAAAAAAAAGCTAAATTATAATCGTTTTAACGTAGGTTTTAAAGCTCTTTTTAAGTATGCTTAGTTTTAAAAGAATCGGCGTAAATATATATAAATATTTTACGTATTAACTTATAATTTTAAGTGTTCGTATTAATATAATAAGTAAAGTATAATTAAATTAACGTGGTTTACCACTACGCGACGCATATCACTTAGCGACGCACCTTTTCTATTTCTCGACCTTTTTATATAAATTAATTTAATTACAACGTTTAAAATTAATTAAAATTATTCGTTATCCGATTCTTTACTTAATTTTATATCTTTTTTATATATTCGCGCATTATAACCTGTTTCGCCGTAAATATTATAGCGCTTTTTACCGGTCGCCCTCCGCTTTAACGAACCCTTATTTTTATTTTTATCGGGCGTTAAACGTTTCCCTTTTATTTTTTTATCCTATAGCTACTAAAATTTTTTAATAGTAAGGGCTTTTTTAAACTAAACTCGCGATTTTTTAGCTCTTTAGCGCTTAAAAAGTATTAAATTAGCCTTTTTTAATATATATATTTTATTACGTATAACGTGGTTTATTACTACGCGATGTATATTATTTAGCGACGTACTTTAATTTAATTTTAATATAATTAAATTTTAACGCGTAATATTTTTATAACTATAATACCTAATTAATCCTAAAAAGATCGGATAGTTTTAATAATTTAAGCTATACGAAACGGACCGAATTAAATAAGTTAAAAAGTAATAGTAAAAGTTTATAATATACCCGAATTAATTTTACGCTATCGAATCTACGGCCGAACTTTAAAACGCGAAATCCGACTAAAACGACGTAAAATAAATTTAATTAAAAAAGAGGTACTTCGTAAATATATAATTAATCTAAATATCCAAAGGATACTTCCCGATTTCGCTAATATAAAAAATATAGCTAATTTTTTTACCGCGTTACGCGGTAGCGACCGCGTTAATAAATATTAAGTTAAACGTTTTATTAACCGTAACCCGGATTTAAAGATTAAAATAAATCGTTGGTACGATTATTAAAAGGCTTTTTACGAATATTTTAAAGTTATTTTTATTTGGTTTACGCTAATCGTAAATATAAAAGCGAAATACGGGATCGTCGACGAAAATATTTAAAATTTCGACGAAACCGGCTTTATAATAAGTATAATCGGGTTAATACTTATTATAATACGCGCCGAACAGCGTAAAAAAGCGAAATCGGTTTAATTTAATAATTAAGAATAAGTAACGGCGATTAAATATATTAATTCGTAAGGCTAATATATTCCGCCGTTTTTAATCGTTTAAAGTTAATATTATCTCGCGAACTAGTCTCGCGAAACCGATTTACCGGGCGATTAAGTAATTAAGCCGATTTTTAATAATTAGATTAATAACGAGATAGGCTTAAACTGGATTAAGTATTTCGATAAATATATTAGATCGTAAACGAAAAATCGTTACCGCCTTTTAATTTTCGACGGCTACGAGAGCTATATTTCGGCCGAATTCGAGGTATACTATTAAAATAACGATAATATTATTATTAATATGCCTCCCTATTTATCGCATTTACTTTAATTTCTCGATATAATACTTTATTCGCCTTTAAAACGTATTTATTCGAAAAAATCGAGCTATTTATTAAGGCTTTTATAAATTATATTACTAAACTCGAGTTCTTTATCGCTTTTAAAGCCGCGTATTTTACTGTTTTTACGAAAATTAATATTAAATTTAGATTTAGCGTATTTAATTTAATACTTTATAACCTTAACGAGGTAATTAATAAGCTAAATATGCGTTTTTAAACGCTTATATTTAACTTATCCCGTTTAGGGACGGCTAATACCTACGACTTTTAAACGCCGTTTAACCTTTAATAAATAATTAAGTACTCTATTTATATTAAAAAAAGGGTGTTTATTTATTAAAAAAGCTCTCCGACGCCGATTTTAGATACGGTAGACTAAATAGCGAAGGGTATAATTAAAATAGCTTATAAAATAACCTTTATACGCGATAAAATATATATATTAAAAGAGGCTAATTTGGCACTTTTTAAGCGCCGGAAAGCTAAAAAATCGCGAGTTTAACTTAAAAAAGCTTTTTATTATTAAAGAATTTTAATAGCTATAGGACGAAAAAATAAAAAAAAGCGTTTAACGCTTAATAAAAATAAAAATAGGGGTTCGTCGAAATAAAGGGCGACCGGTAAAAGGCGCTATAGTGTTTGCGGCGAAATAGGTTATAATATACGAATATATAAAAAAGATATAAAATTAAGCGAGGAATTAAATAGCGAGTAGTTTTAATTAATTTTAAGCGTTATAATTAAATTAATTTATATAAAAAGGTCGAGAAATAGAAAAGGTGCGTCGTTAAATAATATGCGTCGCGTAGTGGTAAACCACGTTAAGGGTTATTTTATAAGCTATTTTAATTATATTTTTCGCTATCTAGTTTACCGTATTTAAAATCGGCGTCGGAGAGCTTTTTTAATAAGTAAACACCCTTTTTTTAATATAAATAAAATACTTAGTTATTTATTAAGGGTTAAACGGCGTTTAAAGGTCGTAGGTATTAGCCGTCCCTAAACGGGATAGGTTAAATATAAGCGTCTAGAAACGCATATTTAGCTTATTAATTACCTCGTTAAGGTTATAAAGTATTAAATTAAATACGCTAAATCTAAATTTAATATTAATTTTCGTAAAAACAGTAAAATACGCGGCTTTAAAAGCGATAAAGAACTCGAGTTTAGTAATATAATTTATAAAAGCTTTAATAAATAGCTCGATTTTTTTAAATAAATACGTTTTAAAGGCGAATAAAATACTATATTGAAAGTTTAAAATAAATGCGATAAATAGGGAGGCATATTAATAATAATATTATCGTTATTTTAATAGTATACCTCGAATTCGGCCGAAATATAGCTCTCGTAGCCGTCGAAAATTAAAAGGCGGTAACGATTTTTCGTTTACGATCTAATATATTTATCGAAATACTTAATCCAGTTTAAGCCTATCTCGTTATTAATCTAATTATTAAAAATCGGCTTAATTACTTAATCGCCCGGTAAATCGGTTTCGCGGAACTAATTCGCGAGGTAAGATTAACTTTAAACGATTAAAAACGGCGGAATATATTAACCCTACGAATTAATATATTTAATCGCCGTTACTTATTCTCGATTACTAGGCTAGACCGATTTCGCTTTTCCACGCCGCTCGGCGCATATTATAACGAATATTAACCCGATTATACCTATTATAAAACTAATCTCGTCGAAATTTTAAATATTTTCGTTAACGATTTTATATTTCGCTTTTATATTCGCAATTAACGTAAACTAGGCAGAAATAACTTTAAAATCCTCGTAAAAAGCTTTTTAATAATTATACCAATAATTTATTTTAGTTTTTAAATCCGGGTTACGGTTAATAAAGCGCTTAACTTAATACTTACCGACGCGGTCGCCGCCGCGTAACGCGGTAAGGAAATTAATTATATTTTCTATACTAACGAGATCGGGAAGCATCCCTCGAATATTTAAATTAATTATATATTTACGAAGTACCTCTTTTTTAATTAAATTTATTTTACGTCGTTTCGATTAAATTTCACGTTTTAAAGTTCGGCCGTAAATTCGATAGTGTAAAATTAATTCGGGTATATTATAAGCTTTTACTGCTACTCTTTAACTTATTTAACTCGGTCCGTTTCGTATCGTTTAAATTACTAAAACTATCCGATCTTTTTAGGATTAATTAAGTATTATAATTATAAAAGTATTACGCGTTAAAGTTTAATTATATTAAAATTAAATTAAAGTGCGTCGCCAAGTAATATACGTCGCGTAGTAATAAACCACGTTATACGTAATAAAATATATATATTAAAAAAGGTTAATTTAATACTTTTTTAAGCGCCAAAAAACTAAAAAGTCGCGAGTTTAGTTTAAAAAAGCCTTTACTATTAAATCTTTTTAATAATTACAGGATAAAAAAAATAAAAAAAGCGTTTAACGCTTAATAAAAATAAAAATAAGGGTTCGTTAAAACGGAGAGTAACTAGTAAAAGGAATTATAATATTTACGGCGAAATACGTTATAATACGCGAATATATAAAAAAAATATAAAATTAAGCGAGGAATCGAATAACGAGTAATTTTAATTAATTTTAAGCGTTATAATTAAATTAATTTATATAAAAAGGTCGAGAAATAAAAAAAGTGCGTCGCTAAGTAATATACGTCGCGTAGTAATAAACCACGTTAAGTATAGGATTATAAAGTAATATATTTTAAAAATTTTACGATATATTTTAAAATAGTAATAGTTAAAAGGTTTCGGGGAGTATTTCTTTTTCGAGCGCGAAGCGTTAAAATTCCGCGTAATATATATTAAAATTCTAGTTTTTTTAATAGTATTAATATAATTAGTTATAGGCGTTTTAAACTCGGTCGAGGTCGCTAAAAATCGTTTCGACGTATTTTAAAAAGTTAATATAGTTAAAATAATCGGGAATATTTTTATAAACGTGAGGTAAAATTAAATCGTAAGGCTAGCTTTTTAAGCGGCCGGTTATATATATTAAACGGAATGTAAAAGTCGGGAAACGGTTTTTATTTTAAGTTATTTTATTATATATTTAAGTAAAAAAACGGCGGAAATTTTAACGAAATCTATTAAACTTTATTAAATTAAAAAACCTTTTATTTTTAACGGAAAATTCGAAACGGCGGGTAATAGGCGGCGTATACGATCCCGGTATTAAATTTATAGGTAAGTTAACGTTAATTAAAGCGATAAGGGCGAATATAAAAGTATTCGAGGTAAAAATAATCGGGGGGGGTAATTACGGTAAAAGTAGCGGTAAAAAGGGCTAGTGCTTTTTTTATACGTAATTATTTAATAAGCTTATTTTTCGAAAACGATTTATTTTAATAAGGCTTTTTTAATAAGTTATAATAGTTTATTTTTAAACGAGCCGAATTTACGTATTTACGAATTAAACGTACGTATTTATAAATTAAAATTTTATCGAATTTAGTTTAGTTTTTAACCCGTTAACGTAATTATAAAAGCCGAGGTTATATTAAAACTAAGCTTTCGAGTTAAATACGATTACGTTTTTAAACGCGTTAAAAATATAAATATTTATAAAAACGTCGGGTTTAATAATTATTATAGCGGTAAATCGCGGTATTTATAAAAAAAACATTACGTAATATTACGGGCGGTAATTAAATATTAAAATAAATAAAGCGATATCGGTTTTATTATTATAATCTTTTAAATAACGGTAATTATATAACGAAGACATAATTCGAAGAATTATAAAAATAAGAATTAAAAATAGAGCTTTTTAAAAAAGGATACTCTTTAAGCGTCCGTGTGTAACGTTAAGTTAATCGGCTCGTTAAAAGCTAAGAGTTTATTTTTATATTTAAAGCCGTAATAATTAAGGTTTAAAAGTCGCGGTTTTAAGCCTTTTAATATTTAGAAGCGCTTAATTAAACTTTAATAGTAATAAGAGTAAATATAATAATATAATATTACGTTAATTATAATAAATAAAAGTAAATAATAGTTTATTTTAATAAAATACGTTTATTATACGTTAAATCGCTTTTTTAAATATATAAAACTTTTAATTATCAAACGCGTAAAATTATATATTATTATAATTTATACGTGTTTAATTTAATTTAATTATTTTAATATAAATCTATACTTATAAAGCTTATTCGGCTATTTATTAATAAAAGCGAGTAATATACCGCTACTTCTATTTAACAGTGCTAACCACCTTATTTAATAATAACCGGTGGTGAGGGCTTACTTAAAGCCGTCGTCGCCGGGGCCGTCGGTGTGCTATATTAAAGCTACCGGCGGTATGCGTAGAAATAAATGAACCCTTCGTACTATTGCCTGCTCCTAGCCGCCGAGACGTTACTAAACCACACCGCGTAGAGGTAGCAGGTTAAATTTTCGTAGTCCAAAAAATTGCTTCCCGGCCGGGAATTGAACCCGGGTCTCGAGCGCTTATAACACTGGATCCAATGACAAGCTCGCATACTGACCACTATACTACCGAGAATTGAGATCTGTAGAACAGACCGGTAGTTACTTGATGTTCAATCAGCTAATAAGCATTTAATACCTAGTACACTCTTAATGGAACGTTTCCCGGAACAACCCCAGCTCCAGTACGCGTCTGCCAGACTTTATCCCACGACGCCGACTGAAAATCAATGTTGTACAAAGTGGAATTCCCTTAGCATCTCTACCATTACACGATCCATGCCCAACTCTCCCGCTCTTGTTGCGCAATCCGGTAAATCTAGGATCGCAAATCTCTCTGCCTCCATGTCGCCATCTCCCACCGACGGCGCCTGTTCCGCCGCCCATCGCCGTAGGTTTCCTAAAGACGACTAATCGCCTTTATCATGATGTAGATACCTGGGACTTGAGGCCACTGCCTCTTCCTTATTTGTCTTTGAAGATTCTAGAATCTTACCCACTACCGTGTTTAGTGGCACGAGTTCGATCGAAACGCCCATATAGCTGTTTGTGATAGACGGCATTGCTCGAAGCAATGCTGAGTATTTGCTCACATTCTGAACAATACCCAAGCCAGGCGTCATACCCTCAGCGGCCCTCTCAGGGATGATGATTCCGGGTCGGTGAATTGACACGGGCCAGGAGGGGAATCGCTCTTTGACTCGTTCCAGGAACCGCTCGCTCGCCCACTTGGACGCGACGTAGCCTCGAGCATGGCCGACTGTAGCAGAGCCACCCTCAGATACCGGAAGGTTCGGTGGATATGGGGCGGCCGATTCAGGACCAAAGCCGAATGGCCGTCGTTGCGAACCCTGCCCCTCGAGCGAGGCCGCCGCATTCATTTCAGAAGCTTGGGCGCTCCCTGGCGCGACAAGATGTTCCGCCACTATATATTCGATGGAAGCAGTCGAAATGTAGTGGAAGGGAATAATCCGTCCCAGGCATAGTTCAGCAAGCTCCATGGTCGACCCAACATTGCATTTGCGAAGGGACTTGTAGGTCTTGAGATACGAGACATCCGCACCACTGTGGATAACTAGATCAGCTTCGCGGAAGATCGAAGCCGCGTCCTCCTCGGACAGTCCCAAGCGCGGAAGTCCCAGATCACCATTATGCACTGAAAGCCTCTCGACGCCCTGGAGGTCCAGGATTGAAGCCCGATTGCGGACTGCCAGGCAATGTACCTGCTTCACGTTTGGGTCGTCCAGCAAGGCACCCAGGAGGCCTCGACCAAGAAGCCCGGTAGCGCCTGTCAGCACCACGACCTTGCCATTTGAGTTCCTGATATCTGGCCCCGTGATCATGCTCTCACCAACCTCGATCAGAGATGGAGATAGCCCTGTCTCCTCATCCCAGTCGGTGTGTCCCACGGCATCGACCGTCGACACAGCATGGTTTCTTTCTCTTCGCTCGACTGACCTATGATTTGGGCCATTGCCGATAGGGTACTATTGCCAAAAAGGGCAAGTAGAGGCAATTCGACACCAAACGTCTCATGGACGCGGGCCCGTAGACCTAGCAGCAACACTGATGTTCCTCCAATGTGAAAGAAATCTGTTTCTGGGGTGATGATGAAGCCCTTCCTTTCTTCCAAAATGCGAGGAACGACTGTCTCCCATATCTCTTTCAATCTTTCCTCAACGACTGTTAGCCTTCCTCTGATCGGAAGGTGGTCGGTTTCAACGTCCATGGTCAGCGGCAAACGGGCGATAGCTCTACGATCCAACTTGCCCGAGTTGGTCAAGGGCAAGGAATTAACAGGCAAGACGGAAGCAGGCCACATGTACCGCGGTAAATTGTCGGCGCGGGACAGAACTGTGCTAACTAGCCGGTTCGGGTCGACCTTGTCGATTGAGTGCTGTTCGTCGATCACCACATGCGCTACAAGCACAGAGGGACTTTCAAAGGAGGCCTGTCGCAAAGATACAGCAGCTTGTCGTATCTCCCTTCCGCTGGCAATGACTTGCTCGACCTCACGCAGGTCAACGCGCAAGCCGCGCAATTTGACTTGGGAATCCATCAAATCACGGCCGTGGACGAGAAGTAAACCGTCTTCCCCCCACCGGCCCAGATCACCCGTTCGATGAAGCGTTGTCCAGCCACGTGCGGCGTCTTCCGCGCTGGTAAAAGGGTTCGGGACAAACTTTTCACGGGTCAATTCTGGCATGTTGACATAGCCGAGCCCAACGCCGGCGCCTCCAATGTAGATCTCGCCTTGCATGCCCGTCGGAACAGGCCTCATCCGCTCGTCTAACAGGTAGATAGAGCAATTGGGCAGCGGACGGCCCGCTGCAATGTGCCCGGACCCGTCCATGACGCCGTGATCATCCAGGTGTACTCGGGTACTCGCTACTGCGAACGATGTCTCCGTGGGCCCATAGTGATTGTACACCTCGAGTCGCCCACTCCCTGCACTTGTAAACAGACGCAGAAGCGATTGTGGTATGGGCTCACCGCCGCAGAAGGCCAGTTTCCAATCTTCGCAGTGTCTTAAGTCCTCCCGGCCGTGGCTAAGCCAAGCTGTGTACTCCGATGGCGTAGCAACTGTGACCGTGACACCATGGTGTCGCATGATACGGCAAATGGCGACCGCATCGTGTCGGTCGTGACGAGGGAGAATGCACAAGCCCCAGCCGCTGCACAGTGCTTTGAAGATCTGGCTTAGTGACATGTCAAACGCCGACGAGGTCTGTTGTAAGACAACTTCGTTACTTCCAACCTCGTACAGTTGCGTGATGGGCTCGATGAAGTTCCGTATACCTTGATGCTTCGACATGATGCCCTTAGGTGTGCCAGATGATCCGCTTGTGTATAAAATTGCAGCAGTATGATTCGCTCTGGCGGCAATAGGAATAGTGCCACTGCTGACCTCGACGTTTGAGGCATCGATTACAATTATACCAGGACGTTGTAGTTTCCCGACATTTTTCTTAGTCAATCCATCGACAAGTACGGTACGGGTACCGCAGTCGTCAACCATGGTAGCGAGTCTTGACCAAGGCATTCCTTGGTCAAGCGGAACATAAACAGCCGCTAGTTGCATGATGCCAATGACAGAGGATATCCAGTAGTTCGTAGCCTCTTGTAGCACGGCTACAGGATCATTGGGGCCGATTCCAGCTGTCAAAAGCGCCGCAGCAACCGAGCTGGCATGCCTTGTCAGTTCGAGATATGATGTGGTGTTCCCAGTTTCAGAAAGGATTGCCGGACTGAGCGGACTCAGATCGGCGACTTCGAAGACTCGGTGGATTACTGTTTCAGGCCACAGAGAGCTTTGAATAGGTCCTATTATGTGTTGAAAGTCAGTTATTTCCCAGGGTAAAGATTATGCACAGCAGACCAAGCCGAGCGATACGCACCTTTTGACAGCTCAAGAGCTATCCGACTCTCATCGTCCCCAAAGAGATCTGGTTCATCCAGATCCAAGCCAGGGTGAGACACGAATGCTTTCGGGAGCTTCTCGTAGCTTTGAATTAGGCGTTCAGCTCCCGATAAGCCGTAAAGCTCCTTCTGTACCTGCAGGATATGGACACACTCTCTGTCTGGAACATCGATGATGTCGAGTGCTATAACGTATGGCAGTTTGGAAAACTCAAAGCCTTCAAAGCGTACTTGAGCGTCCCTCCAGGTCATCGTTTCGGACTGCCCGAGCCTGTAATTGACGAGGCATTGGAACAGAGACGTGTTGGTAGCCGATCGTGGCACTTTCAACCTACAATAAGAATTTAGTCAACTGTCCTCGTAGCACAAAAAGCAAGTTCGAAGGGAAAGCCACTGGATCTCTGGTATGAAGTGGAAAAGAACACATACTCGCGAAGAAGGACTTGAAATGGTATTCGAGAGTTTCCTAAAGCATCATACGTCTTGTCGCGGACATGCTTCAGCAGGCTTTCGAAACTTTGACTCGATTGTGTTTGAAGACGAATCGGCAGAATGTTCATGAATGCCCCCAGGACATCCATCATGTCTTCGTCGGGTCTGTTGGCATCGCCAATTCCGATTACCACATCGTCGGCATCGCTGGAAAGCCTTGACAGCAATGCTCTGAGAGTAGCTAGGTAGAAGTGAAAGGGCGTGCATCTCAAACGGCGACAGGCCGCTTGCACTTGTGCTTTGGTGTCCATGGGCAGCCTTAGCACTGCGCGCTCGTTCTCAAACGCGTCTAGCGGCGGTCGCAATGATGACGCTGATATGTTCAGGATTGGCAATGTTGGAGGTAGCGTTGCATACTCCGTCCTCCAGTAGTGCAGCTGGCTTGACCATCTTCCATTCATGAGATCTTTGTGCTGTCTTTCAGAGTAAACCGTGAATTGTGATGCATGTCGTGTAGGTCGATGGTTCATAGACGCTTGTAACTCCTCCAGGAAGAGTTGGAAAGAGTATCCATCCATGGCCAGGGAATGCACTCCATAGACTAGAAAATGCTCAGTGGGAGATCGCCGAACAAGAACCAAGCGCATGGTTTCGCCCCTGGCAATGTCTAATACATAGTTTCGCATTTCCCGTGAAGATTCCTCCACATCCTCTCCCGCATGAGCGCCTCGAACCTCCAGCTTCAGCGGGCTGGTATCCATGATACCCTGCATGGGGATATATTCCTTAAGAAAGAAACATGTTCTCAGAGCTTCGTGTTTCTGTGTGACAGTTTCAATGGAAGTGCGCAGTGCTTCGACCTGCATTTTGCCAGTGATGCGAGCCCAGCCGGTGTGATTTAGACTTGTCTTATCACTTAGAAAGTCCCAGAAAAACCACATCATGTCCTGGCTAAAGGAGAGGCGGGATGATTTCCTTATTACCGGAGCCAGGGGCTGTTCGACCTCAAGGTGTTCGGAGTACCCGAGGCATGGAAGAATCCCATCAGAAATGGGCTTCGTTAGACTGGTCTCAACTGCAGTTGTGTCGATGTCCAGATGAGGCTCGGTAGACGAAGACTCGGCGACAGACTGCGGCTGTCCATCTGAGTCGCCCCTCATCGAAGCACTGTCTTCTGTCTTTGTGAGTCGTGACTCGATATCCGAAAACGCCTCGCTAACCATGTTTGGTATTAATATTGGTGGGAGACTTTCGACCGCCAGAGTAACAAGCTCGCCGATTGTGAGTTCGTTCAGTATCTTGAGAACTGGAATGTTAACTTCAAGAGATTTCATGAACCATCTGCGAATCTCCACCGCCGACAATGAATCAACGCCTATCTCGTCAAAGCTCATAGATGCGAGCTCATGATCGGTAGTTCTTTCGATTGCAATCTGGAAGAGATCTCGTACTTTGGCGTGGACGGCATTTTGTATAATACCATGGATATCATCCCATGATGCGGGTTCCACGAGCTGTGCTTTCAGCGGCACTGTCACTTGGGCGTCGGCCCTCGGCTGAGTCTGCCAACCACGAGACAGGACAAAGTGGCTCATCAATGGTTCGGATGCCCAAACTGGTTGATCAGGGTGGTTCGGATCGATTTTCCTGAGTCCTGTTGAAATTTGTGAGGGTCCGGAAGATCCAAGCCTCCCTGCTATCAAGGCCTCTGCGAACAATTGGTGGAGGTCATCTTTCGATGTTGGCATGAACCCTCCCGAGCGCATCGTCGCTTGCGTGAATACCATCCTTTCATCGTCTTGCTGCGATGCTTGAGCAATGTAGCCAATATCGAATATGGGACCAATGTCAATGATCGATGCTGCTAGGCCTCGGCGCCTACGGTGCTCTGCAAGACTAGCCATGAACATGTTTGCTGCCGTATAGTTGGTTTGGCCCACATTGCCATTGATGGCAGTGGCTGAAGACAGAAAAACGAAGAACTCTAGGTCCTTGCTCTGTCCCTGAAACAAATCGTTCAGGTGAATGCTCCCCTCCACCTTGGGCTTTGTGACTTTGGCCAGTGCCTCTACCGACATCTGGTGATTAGATGTATCCTGGAGAACCACTAATAAGAAAGCACTGATGTCAGCAACAATAATCCTATGATGAGAATGTTCGGTTGGTAAACCTATTGAGGGCGGATATGATAAGCAACAACGTACTTGCGCCATGTGCAACACCAGCAATAGGTGGCAGAGTCGTGGTGATTTCGTCGTATGCAGCCTTGAGACTTTCGACGTTCGTGACATCGCTAGATCGTGATTGTAAGCCAAGGTGAACCAAAAGTACGAGGTTGAGACGAAGGGTGAACATACCATGGGCAGATTCTGACAACGGCCCCAAGCAATTTCATATCCTCCAGCCAGCCAGGATCGACTGTAGGACATCGACTTGAGAGCACGACATTCCTTGCTCCACGGTCGATCATCCATCTACAGAGAGAGATGCCAATACCACCAGTGAGCCCAACAAGCCAGTAGGTATTCGTTGGCGATAGTTGGATATGCTGGTCAGCAGGTCTTGCTTCAATCTTAAGATTGGAAACGGAGCCCCAGTCCAGTACTGCGTCTGAAGCTATTTTCATAGCGGGATCTTGGAAGGTTCGCAACGGGAAACAATCTACAGAGTCTCTTCGATCTGGATCTGCCGTGTTTGCCAAAGCACAGCCTCTCTGAACTGCACGCCTGAAGTGGAACTGAATATCGCTGACATCAGAAACTCTGGGAATCCGCGACTCGGTAGCGAAAATAGAACTGTTGTTCTCGAACCTGCAATGAAAAGGGTGTCGAGTACGGACAAATCTCTCGAGAGTGCCGTGTTCTGTGTCATGGGACAGATTCACGAAGCTCGAGATGAATTTTGGAAGGAGTGATGATAACGTTAGGTCAGGGGCTTGAGGATGTATTGTTGCCCATAAACCGTCCTCTGGCCCCCTGCTGGTTTGGTACGTGGTATATGCTGTTTTGATGCCCATGGGTATCGACTGTTCTGTCAAAGCCGCCGCCAGTTTGGTATATGGCTCATGGACAATGACAGTATCCCCGGAAGATAGTCCGCGTAGAATAACAGAGGCTTCAAGCTCGTACATAATCAGCGAAAGTAGCTAGTCACATCGTTTCTTCACTTTCACGTCCGATCTATCATTTTCGCTCAAGTTACTTTTGCCATCCCTAGGCTGGCGACTTCACATAGCTTCTATCATAGGCCTTGAAGCTTGATTTTGTTTTTATCGGCATTAATCACGATCTCTGGAGTGGCGCAATTGACACCATGGCGTTCAAACCCGACACCAGTTCCGACACCGGGACCATGTTCATTGTCAACCTGGTGGCAGTACCCGTTTCGATGATAGCCGTGGGTCTTCGTTTCTATGCTACTTGGCGATCAGGACGAAAACAGGCCTTCGAAGACTGGTTCGCGTTCCTTTCCTTAATAGCCCTGGTCGCCCATATCGCCATGGCTACTGCAAGTAAGTCCCCCCTAGCTTTACTATCTTATATCAATGCATTCAATCAACGACGTCTACGGACCTTGTGCTATAACCAAACGTCCAATGTCGTTGACGCACTGCCAATAGCACTGGTCCAAATGGACAATCGAAGCCCGGAAAGTATTGCATTCGAAGATCCTGCCCTCTTCGAGATATTGCGCAAGGTATTTCATCCATGTTGCTCAAGTATTGTCAATCAACCCAAGGCCACGACGCTGACAACTGGAATCGTGAAACTCTTAGGAAACGTTCGCCTTACTATACACCTACCTCGTCCAGACATTCTTCTTCAAGCTAAGCATCATGGCACTATACTATCGGGTGTTCAGCATCAACCGGGTTTTCGCGAGGTGGATCATCGCAATGGGCGCCATCCACATAGCCTGGGGTGTGTGTCTTAGTGTACTCTACGGTGTACAATGTTATCCTCTGGCCAAGTTCTGGAGACCACTCATGCCCGGATATTGCCTTGAAACAGGACCCCAGGTCCTTGCCTCCGAGGTCATAAGTTCCGGTCTCGACTTTGCACTAGTTGCATTAGCCATGGTCATGGTTGGTCAAATTCAGATGAAAGCATCTACCAAATGGAAGCTGAGGTCCTTGTTTGGGCTGGGAACTTTGTGAGCTCGCCCCTGACGCGCGTGATGGTTATATTGAATAGAGACTGACCTCGATCAGTGTAGGAGTAGTTGGCGTCATGAAGGTAATTTTTCAGTATTCTCTGGACACTTACAGTAAGTAATGAAAGCCACCGTCCCTATGTAAAATCCGAAATGTCCCTGCTAACTCCTAAACAGCTGTGTTCCCCGTTCTTGGGATTTGGAGCACGGTTCAAATGGCAGTTTCCATGATCTGCTGCTGCGCGCCCGCTTACAAGTCCATAATGCCCGACTCGGGATTTTGGAGTCGGCTAGCCTCCAAAGTCAGTCTCTCCCGTTTGAGGCCGGCCAGCCTTAGGAATGATGGGAACAGACTAAACTCGCATGATGGGTACCAAGATCGCATTCCACACCGTGCCAATAGCCTAAGACATAGCGGGGATAATGTACAAGAAGTTGTTGGGTTAGGACCTCGTAAAGCCGAGGTACACGGGCATCCTTTGTACGACCTATTCAACAGCCGGCAGCACCCTAGCGAGATGCAGAATCAGGGGGTAGCTTAGTCCATTGGCAATTCCCGTCTCATGGTGGTCCAAGAGACCAAACTAGGACTCAACTGTTCAACTGCCATTCTATGCTACATCACGTCCAGCACACATCTACCTTTCGTTACAAGCAAAGTGAGAATGTTTATGTCATACACGGCGCTATCGGCTGTAGCACACCATGCTTTTAATGTCTCCAAATCTGCGCAGTAGAAATGTAACGTGAGCCCACCATGTTGGCTGCAGTGACCTGTCGGTCTTGTGCGGGGAAATGTCGTGTTGGAGCACCCTTTTCCAACTTGGTGTAACCCTCCTTGCTCAAAATAGGTAGTGACTGGAGCGCGAGCAAGCGAACTGGCGGTAGGGGTTTGGCATCACGTCTTGCTCTCGCTGTGGCAATGTTATGGTCAAATCTCATTGCCTTTAAATAGCAACTCATAACCTGAGCTCAATAGACATCACATCAAAGGAATCCAGGTCGTCGATGCTCGTTTTCAGTACGGCGTTGACAGTGGAAACGATCACATCCCAACCAATTTTGAGTGCTGTGCTTGCACTGGTATGTCCCTACACCACCAACTTCCTGAATGGTTCTAATCTTTCCTCCAGATTCTGTCTTACGGTCTAGCGAAATACATCTACAATGTGTACTTCCGCCCTCTCGCCAGCATCCCTGGTCCACGGATTGCGGCCATATCCAACGTGTGGTATGGCTATCACTGGTAAAGAAGCATTTCCTGGTTGAGGAAAGTCATACATAAGCTGATCACGTCGATAGGCTTACAGGCCGGTATCCCTGGGTCGTGCAAAATGCATTGAAAAAGTTCGGTATGAAACAATATCAACATGAAACATCATTTGGGCGATATGCTACTTACTCACACTCAACTAGGAGACGTTGTGCGCATTTCACCAAACGAAGTTGTTTTCGTCGCCCCGCAAGCGTACCATGGTAATGGCTCCGCAATATCTTTTGCTGTGTGAAGTATCTAACCACGACTTCCTCAGATATGTATGCTGCTAGCAGTAAGAACCTCGAGACGTTCGTCAAAACCGAAATAAATGATTTCGGCGACGAGCATGGGGGGCTAGTCTTCGAACAGGACCCGGAGCGGCATCGAATCATTGCTAGAAAGGTCTCACCAGCTTTTAGTGCACGGTCAATCACAGCCAAAGAACCAACCTTGCACGAATACATGGACTTTTTCATCAGCCAGATGGAACTACTCGGAGAGAATCCGGAAGGCGTCAATATGACGGACTGGACTTACTGGTTAGCCATGGATATGTCTGCAGAACTGACCTACAGTAGAAAGATGAACCAGATGAGGGACAGTCAGTTGTGCTCTTTCCTCCTCTTATCACGTTCCAATTTCTAATCAAGACTCAAATGTAGGAAAGAGCTCTGCGATACTCAACGTTATACTTGGTTTCAATCGTTTCAGTACTGTCTCCCAGGTTGCCAGGCGGTTCCCTTCAATCAGTTGGCTTAAATACCTCGTCCTCCCCTTTTCAACAATGTCATCTGTGCCTGAAGTCAAGAGAACTGGTCGGATTGAGGTCCGAAAGCGCCTCGACGCGAAGTATGAATCAGATAATTGCGATTACTTCGAACAGCTCATGCCTCACGACGCCGCTGAGCCTACCAACCCGAGGGACATGCGAAATCTAGAACAGCTGGTGACGCAACTTCTCTTCGCGCAGTACGAAACGATCTCAACTTGGTACTATGCAACCTTTTATCTCTTGGGAAGGGAGATTGAGATTCAACACGCCTTAGCCAAGGAGGTCAGGTCCACATTCCACAGCTATGGCGACATCACTTCCTCCTCTGTATTGCCACTGAAATATTTGGAGGCGTGCCTCTTGGAGTCTCTTCGGTTTTTTCCAAGTAGCAACACAGGGCTTCCGCGGAAAAGCCCAGGGGCTATGGTAGATGGCGTGTATCTTCCGAAGGGGGTTAGTCAATGCGATATCCGGCAATCCACTACTAAGCTGACTGAATTACATTATAGGTCTATTGCCAGACCTCCTTCTTCGCCACACATCGAAGCGACAAGTACTTCCACGACCCAACAAGCTTTAGACCCCAGCGATGGCTACCAGCAGACCACCCTCTCTACGAGATAAAGTTCTCCAACGACAATTTGAATGCATTCGTTCCGTTTCGCTTCGGTCCCAGAGGATGTCCTGGTAAGGAAATGGCATGGCTGCAAGGAAGACTCTTCATTGCCAAGTTGATTTGGAAATTCGATATTACCAAAGCACCGGGAAACAATGTTGATTTTGAGAAGGACTTACCGGCCTATGGTTTTTTTGTGAAACCTCGACTGATGATGAGATTGATCTCTGCAAATGCTTAGTTGGCCAGATGGATAAGGGGCTTTTAAATTGCCAGAAAGTACCGAGGTTCAAGCATTGGCCAAATGTGACTGCTTCAATACAATTGCGATCATATCAAGTTTCAAATTGACTTCACTAACTGATGACTGACTAAGTAGATAGGTGTACATGCTTTGTATGATTGCCACCCATTACATCGCTGTCTTGCATGTTAGATCATTCACCCGAAGCCAATTCCGCCACGCTGTGACTTGCTGGTTTCTGGGACAGCCCCAGACTCCCTGCTTTGACTGTAACTGTCGGCTTGCATGGCGTGCCTTCTGTCTGGCTCCGACCCCGCCCCTGTGGTTATGTTGTTCGGGGTCCCCGTCAAGCCATAGTCGGTCAGGAGGACCCGACGTAACGGGATATCCTTCTCAAACAGAGCCAGGAACAATGCTAACCCCATGAATGCGAAGCGAACAATAAAAACTCGTTGGATATCCTCCCGATAGACAGCACGTATTTCCAGTTTTACAGAGGGGGGGGATTGTTCAACGAAAGCTGCCGCGGCATATTGGTAAGCGCCGCCATTCGAAAGCAACTGAATAGCGACTGGGTCTGACAAGGCACCACTCTTCAAAACCTCGTTTACGTGATTTATAAAGATTGCCGAGGGGATCGCAATCCCCCAAACGCTCCCCAACGTTCGAATAAAGTTGAAAGTTGCCGTGGCTGTAGCTTGGTCGGCCTCACGTAGCGGAGCTTGGAAGGCTGGGAGGAGCGTATTGAGAAGCATACCGCTTCCGACCCCAGCAACAAGTTGGAACGCCACCCACTCCCTCGTGGGGGTTTCCTCGTCCAAGAGAGTGTACAGACCCCTCCCGACAGTGAAGATAGCGAAGCCAATAAGATGAATCATCTTGTACCGGCCGATCCGGGTGAGAGCCGCGCCAGAGACCGCAGCGGCTTGGAGAGCAAAAAGGGACAAGGGGATTAAGCAGACGCCTGCCCGCTTGGGACTTGCCAGTTGGACTGATTGGAAATACACCGGAAGAAAGAAAACGCCCCACCACAGTAGGATCTGGTTCTGGAAGTTGTTAATGGCGACAATCGCAGAAGTCCTCCCACAGAAAAGGCGTGGCGGCATCAGAGGTTCAATTGGCCATTTGCTCGTTTCGTACATGGCGAAAAGTATATAACCTCCAATTCCTAGCAGCAGTGGGAGTAGTGTATGCCACGAAGAACATTGATATCGTGTTCCAGCGTAGGATAATGCGTACAAGATGGATGTGGTGCTGGCAATTAGGAGGCTATTCCCAATGAAATCGATTCGCTTCAGCTTATTGGCCCAGCCTGCTTCACGCTTGAAGTTGACCCTTAGTGAAATGAATAGAATAAACAGGGAAACACTGCCAATGGGCAGATTGATGTAGAAGATCCAACGCCAGGTCGTGGCCTCGGCAATGGCACCACCAATGAAGGGGCCTAAGGTGGTGCCAATGCTGTATATAAGCATGACAATGGCGATGTAGTTCCCACGGTCGCGTAGAGGGATTAGGTCGGATACGATAGTCTCTGCGGACATGTTAGATTGTCTAAAGCACAGATCAGAGGTCCGGCTGTACGTACCAAAAGCAACGGCTATCCCGCCCGAGCCAACGCCCTGTACGGCACGCCCGGCAATCAGCATCTGTCCATTGACAGCAGCACCGCAGATTGTGCTCCCAAGCATGAAGATGACGACAATACAGAGCGTTACGGGCCTCCGCCCAAAGATGTCAAACAGCCGGCCAAATAGGGGCTGAAATGCTGCACTGCAGAGGAAAAAGGCGTTTGTTAGCCAGATCCAATTGTCCCCAAGAGACATCTCGGACAAAACGACGGGCGCGGCCGTCACGAGCACAGAGTGCTCGAGGGCGCTTAGTATGAAAGTGATACCGAGGCCAATGATGATGGCCCATAACCCCAGCCTATGGTTAGATGATCTCTTGGAGTCGGGCCCACCAGCGGCAGCACCCGCAACCCCCACGGCTCCTGTTGCAGAGCCCGATGGGCCTCCCGATACGTGCTTGGCTGCGCTAGTCATGGCTGTGGAAGCCGGGGTAAGTTGCAATTAGAGCAAAGATTCAAGAAGGCCCCAGAAACAGATTGGAACCAAGAACACCAGGTATTTGTTTGCCTTAGTAGTCTAAGCTGCGAGATAAGGTTGGTAAACCGTGTACCAGTTCAAGCCATGGTGTAGCAGCGGGGGGGGTGTGCTACTTCTTTACCTAGCTTCTTCTCTCCGAGTGACTCCAATGCAGCTCGTAAACTGTTGTTACAGCTAGCCTGACTGACACACACGTCCTCGTGTTCCACTGCGGCAAGTATGTGACAACAGCTCACCGACGGGGGAGGGGGTTGCATGCATGTAAACCAATATATTCAATTAACCGAACGTTCGCGATGATCGCGCCCACATGGCCAGGCAGTTTGCCGCCACTAATCTATTACACACCTATATCAAATCCACTCCGCTTCCCGCCTTTCCCTTAATGCTGTTTTGATTGCACGAGACGGTGCTCTGCTCCAACCAACTGATCAAACCTGCACCGATAGTACACTCTCTACTCACGTTGGCCGTCGCGATTTGGGTACTTGATATTAGTGATTTCGCTTCACGCTATTCTTGCAGTCATGACTTCACGAGCGCCCATTGAATCCTACGTCGCTGTCACCCAGGTACCAACACTGGGTCCCGACACGTACGTGAACGAAAGGTCCGTCACTTCTTCTTACTCCGATTCTCCCAAGGCTCGGGAGCCTGGGCTGTGTGCTGAATTATTTGGTTTGCAGGCCACTGGCCGAACAGGATGGACGCGGCTCTGTCTTTGGCGGCCTTCTTGTCGCCCAAGCGATTTCGGCAGCAAGTGCAACCGCAGACCCGGACTTTTATGCCTACACGTCGTCCTCTTCCTTCATCCGCCCTGTTGTCCAGACCAAGGTTAAATACCATGTTGAGCGTGTTTCGGACGGGCGCAGCTACGCTACCCGCATAGTACGCGCCAGCGCCAGCGTTGGCAACACAGATGCCGTAGTCGTCTATGTTGCGACTATTTCTTTTCAGAGGCGGCAAGAGTCGACCGCAAGTAGAGCCCTTACTTACGCCGAACTACCACCTGACCTTGGAGGCTTGAAACCCGAGGATATTGCCCAAGGCAGCGGCAGACAGCAGGTCGAGAACCATCGGACCGGCTCGCTCCAGCCCTTCACCCCCGAGGACGAGCCCTTCGACTGGCGCCCGGCCGCGATGGAGCTTGGGGATCTGCCGTCGAGCGCTCGTACCGCAGGCTTCTCGCGATCTGTGACGCCTCTGTCAGGCGGCTGCACCACAGCCACGAATCTGGCGGGCTTGGCCTACATGTCGGACGAGATGCTACTGGGTGTTGCCATATTCGCCAACCAGAAGGAACCGGCCCCAAGAGCCGCAACGTTGCGATGGCTGTCACTCTGAACCACCACCTGTGGTTTCACGACCCTGGCGCCAGGGTCGATCGATGGATGGTTGGTGAGCGGCGAACGTCGTCTGGCGCGGATGGACGTGTGCTCATACATCAGAAGGTCTGGGACCACGAGACTGGGCGGCTGGTAATGACGTGTGCGCAGGACGCTTTGATCAGGCTGAAGGGGCCTAGCCTTTAAGGCAAGCTATTGTCCAAATAATCAGGTCTCAATATCCATGGTAATTGATCAGTGTAATGACTTAAAGCTCTGAAGCAAATATATAATGATGGACTAGACGGGCGAATTGAAGTACGTGGACGTGATCAGTGTACGACATGGTTTTGTTTATGCCGCATCTCCTATACATAATCTAGTCACGGTAACATACACCACGTTTATTGTTAAGGTCTAGGTGCAGAGCGAACATAGATATATATATATATATATAACGTGGTTTACCACTACGCGACGCATATCACTTAGCGACGCACCTTAATTTAATTTTAATATAATTAAACTTTAACGCGTAATATCTTTATAATTATAATGCTTAATTAATTTTAAAAAGATCGGATAGTTTTAATAATTTAAGCGATATGAAATAAATCGAATTAAATAAACTAAAGAGTAATAATAAAAGCTTATAATATACCCGAATTAATTTTACGCTATTAAATTTACGGCCGAATTTTAAAACGCGAAATTCGACCGAAACGACGTAAAATAAATTTAATTAAAAAAGAGGTATTTTATAAATATATAATTAATCTAGATATTTAAAGGATACCTCCCGATTTCGTTAATATAAAAAATATAGCTAATCTTTTTATCGCGTCGCGCGGCGGCGATCGCGTCGGTAAATATTAAGTTAAATACTTTATTAATTATAACCCGGACTTAAAAATTAAAATAAATCGTCGGTACAATTATTAAAGGGCTTTTTACGAGGATTTTAAAGTTATTTTTACCTAATTTACGTTAGTCGTAAATATAAAGGCGAAATACGGGATTATTAACGAAGATATTTAGAATTTCGATAAGATCGGCTTTATAATAAATATAATTAAGTTAATATTCGTCGTAATACACGCCGAGCGGCGTAGAAAGGCGAAGTTAGTTTAGCCTAATAATCGAGAATAGGTAACGGCGATTAAATATATTAATTCGTAAGGTTAATATATTCCGCCGTTTTTAATCGTTTAAAGTTAATATTACATCGTAAATTAATTCCGCGAAACCGATTTACTAAGCGATTAAGTAATTAAGCTAATTTTTAATAGCTAGATTAATAACGAGATAGGCTTAAACTAGATTAAATACTTTAATAAATATATTAAATTATAAATAAAAGGTCGTTACCGCCTCTTAATTTTCGACGGCTACGAGAACTATATTTCGGTCGAATTCGAGGTATATTACTAAAATAACGATATTATTATTATTAGTATGTTTCCCTATTTATTATATTTACTTTAACTTTTCGATATAGTATTTTATTCGCTTTTAAAGCGTGTTTATTCGAAAGAAATCGAGCTATTTATTAAGGCTTTTATAAATTATATTATTAAGCTCGAGTTCTTTATTGTTTTTAAAGCTATATATTTTATTATTTTTACGAAAGTTAATATTAAATCTAGATTTAACGCATTTAATTTAATACCTTATAACCTTAACGAGGTAATTAATAAGCTAAATATACGTTTCCGGACGCTTATATTTAATTTATCCTATTTAAGGACGGCTAGTACCTACGACCTTTAAACGTCGTTTAACCCTTAATAAATAACTAAGTACTCTATTTATATTAAAAAGAAAGTGTTTATTTATTAAGGAAACTCTTCGACGCTAATTTTAAATACGGTAGACTAAATAGCGAAGGGTATAATTAAAATAGTTTATAAAATAACCTTTATACGTAATAAAATATATATATTAAAGGAGGCTAATTTGGCACTTTTTAAACGCCGGAGAACTAAAAAGTCGCGAGTTTAACTTAAAAAAACCCTTACTATTAAAAAATTTTAGTAACTATAAAACGAAAAAGTAAAAAAGAAGCGTTTAACGCCTAATAAAAATAAAAATAAGGGTTCGTTAAAACGAAAAGCGACCGGTAAAAAGCGTTGTAATATTTACGGCGAAACAGGTTATAATACGCGAACATATAAAAAAAATATAAAATTAAGCGAAGAATCGGATAGCGAGTAATTTTAATTAATTTTAAGCGTTATAATTAAATTAATTTATATAAAAAAGTCGAGAAGTGGAAAAAGTGCATCGCTAAGTGATATGCGTCGCGTAGTGGTAAACCACGTTATCGTTAGCTTATTTATTATAGAAATAAACTTTTATAAGTAGTATAATTATTTTAAACCCTTTAAGTAAAGAGATTATAATTAATTTAAGGGCGTATTAACTTTAATTAACTAGTTAAATTTTTAAGCTATATATATCTCTTTAAAAAAAACTTAAAATATACGTTTAATAACGGCCCCCTTTTTTTATATATTAGCTAAGAATTTAACAGTGTATTTATTTTAACCCTTTAATTAAAAATAAAAGAAAAGTTAATTAACCGTTAATTTTTCTTTTCGTTTTATCTCGAGACTAGTTAATTATATTTAATTATATTAACGAATCTTAATTAAATAAAATAGCCGACCTTAAGCCGGTTAATTTAACTTTTTTAATTACTTTATAAAGCTTTATAAAGCGTAAAGAGGGTATTATATAAAGTGTTATAAAAGGTGCTATAAAAGGTGTTATAAGTACTATAATTTATAAAGAATACTATAGGAATAAATATAATATTACTCGCGTTTAATCTTTAAACCGGCGTGCGTTAAAATTAATAAGTATAGTATTACTTACACTCGGCCTTTAAATATACACTTAACCTTTTAAAACGTTACTTTTATTTCGAATAAGCTTTAAATAAGCTTTAAATTAACTAGCTAAAGAGGTGTATACGTTAACTAATAAGCTAAAAGCTAGCTAATTAAAGTAAATATATCTTAAGTTTTAAGTGCTTTATATATCCCCTCTTAACCCTTTTACCCTTATATGTTTATTTACTTTAAATGTGTTTACTTTTTATTAGCTAGCTTAACTTTTTTACTACGCACGTCCCCTTATAGGGGCTAGAAGTATATATCCGGTAACGGCCCCCTTTTTTTATATATTAGCTGAAAATCTAGCAGTGTATTTACTTTAACCCTTTAATTAAAAGTAAAAAAAGCTAGCTATTATCGTCGCGTCTCTTTTTATTAACTAGCTAATTAAATCGACGAATCTCGGCTAAATAATTTAACCGACTTTAAGCCGGCTAATCCAGCTTTTTTTAAAGCTTTATAAAGTGTAAAGGGCCTTATAAAAGGTATTATAAAAAGTGCTAAAGGGTATTATAAAAAATATTATAAATATAGCATTACTCGCGCTCAGTCTTCGAGCTAGCGCGCGTTAGCCTACATTAAAATTAGTAAATATAACATTATTCGCGCTTAGCTGTTAACATACCGGATAAACGCTAGCCTTATTTTAACGCTAGCACGGAAGGCGCCGGTGATGTCGACGAAAGCATTAGCTGGTAAGCCGGATCGAAAAGCTGGCTCAAAATAAGCTGCTGAAGAGGTGCGTGCGCGGCAGAAAGTTAAGCTGGCTGACAAAAAGTAAACACGTCCTTTGTGAATCGGCCCAAGCTTTCGCAGGTCTGGTCGCAGGACTCAGACAACCAAGGGTTGTGAGAGCCCGAGGCGCCGTGGGAGTAGTGCTATTCGAACAAAAACCATCCAGCAACCTGGAACTCTCTCATGGATTAAGCTTGACTGGAATGAAGGGGTGAAAAAAAGAGGAAAAAAAATGTTCGACAAAACATACAACACCGAGGATTCCCAGGTCGTCACCGACCCTAGTACTAATTCGGCTCTCTGCTGCTTATATATGGGAGAGCGGACGGGATCCCTAGTATTCAGCAGGATATGGTCGTATGTATCAGGAACGTGTTTTTCATGCTTTATATTATTGACATGGTGCTAACCACTGACCTGCGAACAACGCCACAGCGCGAGGAAATCCCAAAGCCGTCGCGCCTGGCACCGAAGAACGAACCTCGAAACAACCTATCATTCATATGTCAAACCAGTAGCACCTCAATAAATTTCTCGGCAACGACAGAAAAGCCAGCACTATCAATAGTAGCTTCCATTGTGGTGCTTCGCTTGACTCATGTCAATTTACCGTTCCATCTCGGTTGCCCGGCTGATACCCTCCACCAATGTATGATGCTGTCCCCCAATGGGAGCTCTGCACTCTGGACAGAGAGCGAGCTCCATCGGCATTCCGCATTCGCCAATCGCAAACTGAAATACAGATCGCGTCAGTCAATAATCGGAATTCAAAAGAATCCTGTATATGATTTGCGAGACGATAGCTCGTATTCGCGATAGGAACGAAAAAAAGAGGGAACTTACAATATGTCCATTGCGGCACTTGTACCAATGCCCCGAATGGGTCGCGATTCCACCCCGCCCACTCACCATGGCCGCCTTGATGGATGCCAGCTCGTCTGGCGTGACAATCTCATACCTCTCCTTTTCAAACAGACGCTGTAGGCTCTTCACTGCGATCAGCAGCTCCGCGGCGCCCTCGAAGCCGGCCTCGCACATCTGCGCCGCGCCATCCAGGCGCTTTCCGGTCTTTTCCACAATGTCGTTTCCGGTGCGCTCGGGATGATTCGGATGATTGCCGAGGTACCCGACAATGCGGGCAAAGGCGATGCTGGCCTGGACGGCTAATCGGGGCAAGCGGGATGCCTGGCAATCATCGATGAAGGAGTCGCTCTCCCGAAGGAAGAGGCGAGCCAAGTGAGTCGGGTCGCGCCCTTTTGGCCAGACGGTGCCACCTGAAAGCCCTGCGCCCACCAGACGTAGCTGGTCTCGAAGAATGACATCGTCGATCCTCAGCTGCGCCATGCGGGCTCCCAGCGTGATCTGCTGGTTAAAGGCTGGCGCTGATAGCACTGTATCTCCGAGGTGAAGCTTCTCCATGTCCTCGTCTAGCGACGTCGATACCTGGCTTCTGCGAAGCTTTTTCGAGTGCACAATGGCGTCTGCTAGCTTCTTGGCCGGCTGCTGCTCATTGCTCGCCTCCTTGCAGAACCCTTGTATCTCCTTTCTCAGCTCTGTGCATCTGCCGTATCTGGAATGGTAAGAGAGGAGGGCGCCCGCGACCTTGAAGGCAACGACGTTGCTATCAGGGCGTTGCTTGACCAGGTCCGCACCAGAAGCCTCCAAGGTTGTTTCGACGGCATCGGTGGCCTCTTCCAGCTTCTTGAGCTTTGCTTCGCCCTTCATCTGGAACTTCTTGGAAGTCTCGTCCATGACCGCCATGTTGATGATGCGGTTATACCGCTGCGTCGCGAACTGCCGGATTGGTTGCTTGCAGTCTGGGCAGCTGGGCAGAGCTAAGACCTCCGACGGCTCTTTGATGCCATTGTACTTTCCCGCCTTGTCAACTGTGTAGACTGCTGCTATGTTGACGAGGCCATCGAGAGACTCGGCCGTGAAGAAGTGACCGCAAGTAAGCGCCACGACTGGAGATTCGTCAAGGTCAATTTCTTCGTAGGTGCGAAACTCCAGTAGGTCGACCCGGCTGTCCAGCTTCTGCTTGCATACCTGGCAATGACCCTCGAGGCACGTTTCGCCGCAAAGGCCAGGGCATTGGTGTCCGCATTTGAGCTTTTTCTTACATCTCTCATCACAGGGGAGCCTATCGCAAGGCGCGGCGCATGGCATTGAACAGGCCCCCTGGTGGAAGCAGGACCAGGCACACTTCTCAATACAGGGCGGACAAGGATCTTGACAAGAAAGCGAACAGCGAGAGTGTGCGCATCGAACCTGTAAGCTTCATAGTCAGCATAAGTCTAACACAGCCAAATAGCCTCAAAAGTTGTGGGAGACTCCTCACCTCGCAGCGACTCTCGCAAGGGCCGCAAGGGTTGCCCGGGTGGCAGCCTCTGCGGCAGATGTGCCCGCAAGTGTTGCGCGGTCGCTTGCAAGTCACCTTGCACGGCAGGTGTACGACTTTGACCTTTCCATCCTTCTCCTTTCTGCATTCCCCACACGTCCCGGAACAGCTGTGGCCGCAGTCGGGGAGCAACGCGTCGCATTTCGCGGGGCAGCGGTAGTTGTCGGTGTTGACGTCGACGGGACAGAAGACCTTGACAATGTGTTGGCAGCCGGCGACCTTCTTCTCTACCTTGACTCGGCAGGTGATTTTGGAAGGCTGTTGGGCTTGATGGCAGGGGATGTCGTCAACGAAGTGCCCGCACGGTAGCAGGACGTTGCGCATCGACACCATGCATTTTCCACAATCTTCGCCGCATAGCTTGTCGCAGCCGTGGCCGCACGGCTCGTGGCGACGGGGGCAGGGCTGCGGGCAGAGGAAGGCGTCGTGCATGGTCTCCGAGTGGCACTTGGCCTGGCACTTGTGGCCGCAGCGAGCGAGGCGGTGGTCGCAGGCCAGGCTGCAGCCGCCTTCCGGGCTGACCCGGGAGAAGTCCTCGGGCTCGCTACAGCGGATTGCGGTTCCAGGATGGCGAGGGCAACAGAGCTCCAAGGCGGGCCCGATGCAGCCCGCGGCTTCGAGTTGCTCGCGGACGTCGTTCCACATGGGGATGTTGGAGTACGTGTCGACGTTGCCGACGAGGTACATGCCGTGCTGGGCACCGCTCAGAAGGACGTTGATTCGGTTGACGGTGCGAAGAAAGCCGACCTTCTTCTGGGTATTGCTGCGGACCAGGGACACGATGATGACCTTGGCTTCCTCTCCCTGGAAATTGTCAACGGTGGCGAGGCGGAGGCACTCGACAAGCCTTTCCTTTCGGATTGTAGATGTCACTGCCAATTGAGACTCCTCGGTATCGTACGAGGCAAAACCATCTTTGGCCATGGCCTCTTCGTCCCGATCGCTCATCGTAATCTCAAAGTCAGAGCTCAGGGATGCGCGGAGCTTCTGGAGATTGCCAGTGTAGGGAGTGAGAACGGCAATGTCTTCGCTCTTGTAGACGCCTTGTCGAACGATGTGACGAACCAGAGCCTGGACCATCTTCACCTCCCACTTGTTGCTCTGAGACTTCAGCCGTCCATCATCGCCGCCAGCATCTTCCAGGTGACTATGAGTCAACCAGAACAGGTTCTGTCGCATACCGACCACGTTGGGTAGGTCGCGTATGGATTGATGGTCTTCCAGATTTGGGTACATTGTTCTCCGTAGCAGGTCGGCAATGTCGGGTCTCATGCGGCGTTGGATGTTGAGCTGCGATAACGGGATAGGGGGCAGACCAGGCTGGCCGAGGGCGAGTCTCTCGAACTGGCTCCGGTCGAGCTGGTAGTCTTGTCCGCGGGTGCTCTCGAGGCTCAACGTGCTCCAGTTGTTGATCGTGGGGCGCAGTTGCCGGTGGTCCCCGATCTGGATGAAGTGCTCGACGCTCGGCATGAGCGCGGATATGACGTGCGCCTCGAGTACCTCGCCGGCCTCTTCGCAGAGGACGACCTTGGAGCGCAGACCGCGGAGCAGAGAAACATCTCTCGCCATGCCGGTCGTCGTGATGCCGATCACGTCCGCATCTGCTAGTGTGCGCCGGTTCACCTCATTATGGACGGTATTAATGGTAGCACGAAGCGCCTCCGTTTCCACAATATTCTCGTGCAAGAGCTCAATTCGGTCTTGTCGCAACTCGTTAAGCCAAGAGTCAACCAGCTGGTGACGGCATCGCAGAGAAATGCTGTCCACATCACGATTTGCTTGGCGCAAGGTCGTCTGTAACTCCTCTTCGCTCAACGTACCCGGCGTTGGCACAAACGCAGTGTCGGGTGCAGAGCTGAGCCACGATCCAATCGGATCCTTGCCGACCCTGGTGAAGCCTTGGGCATCTTCCTCAAAGAATTGAGAGTATATCCGCCGGTGCTTTCGCTGGAGAAACTGTTCAAGAGCCGAGAGTGAACCCTTTCTCAACTGGTGGAGAGTGGCCAGGCTGCCCCCCATCTTCTTCATCCCTTCTTCCAGGGACGAATACGTGCTTCCAAGCAGGTAACTCTCGTGTCTCGTCTTGAGAGCGCCCGCACTGACGTTCCGGAGATTGTGTCCGTCGATTTGTGCGGCTCGGCTCTGCCCACCAATGCGAATGAACTTGGTAATGCCGACATCCTTGAGATGCATCAGAAACTGGTCCAATGCGTGGTTCGTGTAGCAGAAAATGACGATGGGTCCGAGACTCGCTTTTTCCTTGCAGCTCAGCAGCACTCGAATGAGCTGAACCCCGAGGTAGGACTTTCCAGTACCCGGCGGGCCCTGAATGAGGGAGAACTCTTGTGTCAGAGCTGCCACCAGAGCTTGACACTGACCGCGATCGAGAGTCAGTCGAGACTCCAGGTCATTAATAAGCGCGGTATCATTTTGTGAGCAGGTGGCACTCAGTGAAAGGGGCGGTCCCTCGCCTGCCGCGATTGCGTCCAAGGGGAAGCTGAAGCCTGGGGCGCGAGCGTAGCGTGGGGGCTCGAGACTACGCGTGCGATTTGGGGGTTCTTCGGGCTTTGGGATAATCCATTCTTGGAAAGGAAGCCAACCCATCGTGGTCATTCGCTTGAGGTTCTCCAGGACAGGGGAGAAGGTCGCTGGTATGAGCCCTGGCAGCTCCACGAGAACTCCCCTGCCTTTGTCGGTGTACATCCGCAGAGTGTCTTCGATATCGCGGGGGCCTTGCATCGCCAGCTTAGCCTTGAAGCTCGGCGACGTGGCAGACAGCAAGTTGTGTTCTGGGGGTCCATCCACCGACTTGTCGCTGACCGTGAACGTAAGGAGCACTACAGAGTCATCCGCTGCGAAGACGAGGTAAAGCAGGCTGCCGACTTCCAGTCTCTTTGCCGAAGCCCACCACAGATGGCGCTCTTTCGCGGTCTTCTTATGCAGCATCTTTGGAGGCGTGAAGCTGATATGAACCTCAAAGCCTCGCTTCTGGTCCACCGAGACGTGGCTGATGCTGGAGTTGTGATACAAGTGTACATTCGCATCGAAGCTGCGGGAGATGAGGGGAACGCCGTTCCGGGCGACCGATGGGATGAGGGCGCCGAGGACGTCTTTCAGGGGACCAAACACGTCGTGACGCAGCAGGCGGAAATGGGTGTCAAGGTATCTCTGAACCGGGTCGTGAAGAAAGTGTGAGTGGCGGAAGTCCGTAGACGGCAAGAAGTCTACTTGATCACATGTAAGTTCCCCGACTGTTGGCAAGATGCTGATGTCCACAATGTTGAGGCGGTCATTGTCGTGTCTTGTACCGGGCAGTTTGAGCTCTCGAGGGTACACTGATGGAGCGTTGGCGGCCATTCCAGTGGATGGTTCCTGGCCCCCATTGGTGACTGTTGTCAAGCGACCGGTTGATAGTAGGGCCACCCTCTTTAGAACGCATACTCGTTCATTCTTCATTCGGCGATCATTCGCGGTGTCCAGGAAGGAAATGACGACATCCAGTTGGTCGAAAAGAGCGGGGAGATCCTCACAGAAAGCCACTCGTTTTTCGCGACTGAGAACCTCATGGGTTGCGTCGAGCACCAGTTGCGCACACTCCGTGAGCTCTCGCATGGGAATGTCGCGGCGCTGACAGCTACTCTCCAAGTTGGTACAGAAGGATATGAAGAAGGGAACAACACGACTTCCGTTGGAGCCACTGATGACGCTATACATGGTGCCAACTGGCGTATCGATCGACAGACAGTCCAGTATCTTGTAGTGTGTGATGAGCTTCAGCATATTTCGGGTAACCGAGCGCGCGTCATCCCATCGAACGTGGAGTCTCATCTCCAGAGTCCGAATGAGGTAGAGACAACCCTCGTATTGGTCGTCGGTGAGATCCTTGACGAGCATTTGGCGATGATCCACGGTTGACGTCTCGACGATCGCGAGGGCTTGGCTCCAGAAGTCCGCCAACACGGACCTGTTGTCAAGATGGGAAGGCTGTCGCCGTAGCAGACGCTTCCATTCGAGATACTGGGTACGCTCACGTTCGGCCTCGGGATTTGCAGCAGGGTGAGATGAACGGGACTCGAAAATAGCGGAGCCTCCCTCGTGAGAGAATCTGCAGTCTGAGCCAAAGCGGCAAGTGCCTGTTCGCAGGAAGAAGTTGCAAGGCCTTTGGTTTTGCGGCTTTGAGAAGCGGTTGCTGGCCGCCATGTTCAGTGGCCCACCCCTTTGAGACCTGGACGGGCGCCGCCAGTTTCCCTGATGGATGGACGACATCTTACCGATGATTTAAAAGTGATGGACGAAACGGAGGTAGGAATGGGAGAAAGAAAAAGAAGAGGGATGAGGCAGCCTATACAGGGGAGAGGTGGTAGTTATGCTCATGTTTGTAGAAGGAGGGAGGAGAATGGTCACCGGCATTTACAAAAGGCAGGTCACTGCAGCTTGGGAGTGCAGACCAATGAATACGTAACACATTAGCCAAGGTATGATGTTTCTCTGACTCGGTGATGGCCATGCAGCCTCGCGTTGATCTTACCCTGTGTTTTGGTGCAAACAGCTGCCTGCCGCGGGAATCGACAGCATCTGTAAGCATCAACCACAAAATCATAGGCCAGAGATGGTTCATTGTTTTGGCCTGGACCTGGTCCATTGTCGTTTGTGTTCAAAATTGGGATATACAAACGCCGCAGACTCCATCTGCGGTGGTGGGCCTCCCGCTCGTAGAAGGGTAACACAGCATAAATCCCAGTCCCATTGGTTTCAGTCTCATTCTTTTCTCCATTTCCTGTTTGCTGTCGAGACAACCCCGAAACCAAAGATACAAACGGCATAACCTTCAAGTCGACGCACAAAGCCAGACTGAGCCAGTCGCTGGACTCCATGCGTTTCCTGCGTTGTTGTCAATGTCGAAGACTGCCTGCCTATTGCCCGCTTCAAATGCTTCCTTGAAAAAGTGTAGTCGAGAAAGCGCTGTTGCGCCTCCCGGGCTTAGCCCCCCTTTTATTTTATTGTATTTTTAATTCGGTTGCCCCCTGACGAAGGTAAGCTACCCCGCCTCGGGGTGGTCCGAAGCCCCCCGCGTTTCTTCCGTCAGAGGACGGACATTCAGTTTCGCAATGTTGATCAAGGTCGACTGCCATTAACAGGGCACGCGTATAACAGGAAAGGAAGCGTATATACATGTAGTTTACTAATACCACTCTTGTTTCCGAGCGTCACGCCCTGCCTTCGCCGGCCGATACGCCCCTCTCTTGGCCGTCCCGAGCCCCTCCCGCACCAACGCAGTCAGGAACTGCACGCCCACGGCCACGCCGTCCACCACCATGACCTGCCTCTCCGCCGTCTCCAGCGCCTCCTCGCAGGCCTCCCGGACCCCAGTCATGCCCGCGCACCCCAGGCAGACGGCGTCGGCCCCGCGCTGCTCGACCAGCTCCTTGGCCGCGCCCACCACCCCGGCGTACACCACCTCCTTCGGCTGGCTCTCGAGGCCGAGCACGGAGATCCGCGACGCCGCGCACCCGGCCGAGTAGTGCGAGAAGCCGTAGCCGGCGATGGCCAGCTCGTGGTTGACGGCGGAGCGCTCGCTCGTCGTGACGACGCCGAGCCGGCTGCCGCACATGCGCGCCGCGTAGAGGGCCGACTCCATGATGCCCAGCACGGGCTGGCGCGGGACCTCCTCGCGCAGCGCGTCGACGAGGGGGTGGTGGCTGAAGCAGCAGACGAGGAAGGCGTCGAAGCGGGCCTGGATCGGCACGATGGCGCGCAGGCACTCGGCCGCCGAGAGGACGCCGTCGGCGCGGCCCTCGATGGCGCTCGGGGCCGGCCGCGGCGCCGTGAAGCCGTGCACCGTGATGCCCGCGGGGATCTTGCCCGCGATGCTCTGCAGGCAGTTGTCGGTCATGTGCGGGGACGAGTTGGGGTTGATGAGGAGGATGGAGATGGGGGCCGCATTGTGTCCTGTTACTGATGGTAGCGGGCTGTCCATTGTATTAAACGCCCTTTGGGTATTCTCTTTCGTCTTGGTCGTCTTGGTCGTCTTTTCGACGTGTAGTGTGTGTTGTTGATAGTAGCAAAGTAGCAAAGTAGCCTGCAGCAAATTAAAACAAAGGTCGTTATCATAACTGGGTATGTTTCTATTGTACTCCAACATGGGATCCCACGCTTGCCCAATCTGGACCCCAGAACAGCCCTTTCTTCTTTTGGCCTGCATGAACCAACCAGTCTGACAAATACTGGATAGAGAGGTGGCCCGAGATTTGCTCCGCTGTACACACTGCAAATATTTACCAAGTATCGTTAGACAAGAAGGGGAGATCATGTCATTGCTAACCTAACTACTAAACTTCCCTGTCTTAAAATCATGTCTCCTTGTGTATGCATTTCACAATGCAATATATCATGCTCCCATCAACAGCCAAGGCATTTTGCTTATGACTTTCCCTTATAAAAGGTAACCTCGAATCGACCATTTGTAGAGTCGATAATTGGGTTCCGGTTCTCCACCAAGATGAAGACCTGGCTGGCGTCACACTTCGAGAGATCCCAATCCTTGGCCGCCTGACTAAATCCGTCGCCCGTGATACGCTTCAGAGCGGGAGTACCGGTATCCTTGTTCTGAAGTGCATTGGCGGGAGCGCCACTCAGCATGTCTACCACGCAGCCCTTGGTGATCCCGCGGCCGTCGTTCGAGACCATCTTGGCACCGCCGTCGCAGCCCTGGAGGAACGAGATGTCTCCGCTCATTACTCCGTTGGTGACAGCCGCCTCGATCCAGGTACCCAGGTTATGCACATTGCCGTCCGTGTTGACCTTGGGAGTACCGCGCACGATACGGCCTTGCCACGAGCCACAAACTTGAACAAATCGACGGGCACCGGCGGGGACCTAGTTGTACTGTTAGTATGAGACTAGGTCAAACTTCCACCGTAGGAATATTCTCGAATGGTTGAGACTTACGTGGAGGTACTTCCATGGGTGCGTGTCGCGGCTGTTCTCGACCAAGAAGAAGTTCTCGCCCGACGTGTCCTGGTTAGTGACATAGAAGCCAGGACCAGTCTCAGGGTCGCCCTCTGGTAAGATAGTTAGCAGATGTGAGGTAAAACTAACCACCTAGTGCTAAAGAAAAGAGAATTTACCCGTCAGGAACTTGGCCTTGCCAGCATCGCCGCAGTAATCGATGTTGGTCTTATTGTCTGTTCCGCCAAGGGACCCGTCGGGTGAGGGGGACCATCACGTCCAAAGAGGGGCGCAGGAGGGGATGCGGCAACTGAGGCAAGCCAGAAGGGAAGGACCAAGAGGAACAAGGCAAAAAGGTTCATCATCTTGCCAGCCATGACGTCGATATCAATGTTTCTGGTGGTTCGGGTAAGTGGTGTAGGAGATGAGAGAATGTATGTAGTGAGAGTTGGTGTGCTAAAAGGTAGTAACTGTCGGTGAGTTAACTGTTGATTAGAAAGGAAAGGAAGGCCGAGAACTTTGGAAGACGAGGACGCATTTATACGGTTTGAGAAATCCATCCACTTCAAGTGAATGCATCAATCTGATAGTATTCAATGAATCGTAGGTGAATACAATGCTCACCCCTTACATCCCAACCAGTGGGGGCCCATGATTCAACTCACTTCACGGCAGTGTCACCATGTTTATATTCACATCCTACCACCATGCATGGCTTGCTTCACTCTCAAACGATGCCTCCTTGCATTCAATGCCAGTATGGCAAACACAGCGGGATGTGATGGCTGCAATCATGTTTGATCATGTTATTCTGGAAGGTGGGCTACACCTTGAAATTCAATGGCCAACTCCAGGTCAGAAATGTGTTTCCACTCGCTGTTTGGCTCGCGGTTTGCTGAGTGCGCCATCACGTCCCTATCTGACACGAAATCCATCATCTCCTTCAGAGATATGTATTATTATTCAAAGGGAGACCTCGTGCTAACTGACGCCCCCACGAAGCCCAAGGATATTTCCCGCACCCCCTACGGGACTAGATATCCCATCGGAATGTCACAGAACTACAGACTGCTCGTAACATACGCTCAAGTAGACGCAGGGGTAAGCATCTCGCTGTTAAACATACCTGAGCTCTAGGAAGTCAAGAGCAAGGGGCCACTCAGAATGCAAGGGACTTGGCTCTCAAAGTAAGTTTGACAAGTAAGTAAATTTTATCGTGTAATCAAGGACCTCCGCTCGTTCGTATGCCTAATAGAAGACTGTCGTATCCCTGATTGCACCTACGCCACCCAACATGCCTGGGAGAAGCACGTGCTCGACGCCAACTGCGACAACGTCTGGCTCTGTCCCGTCATAAGGTGCAGCAGCACCTTCTCCCGGACATAGGGGCTGGAAACACACCTCCGGGCAGCACATCCCCGCTACCCGCCGCTGTCCCGGCGCCACGACGAGTCGGTATCTACCGTGGCGGAGAGCCCAGTTTGTGGTGACAGACTTCGTCGATAGGGGCAGATGCGTCCTCGTCTCGCCGCACATGTGCCGTTGCCCCCCTGTGTCATCAGTCTGCGGAACTTGGGGCAACTTCGTCGGTCATGTTGGGGATCATCTCGAAGTAATAGCATTCATGAGTGTCCGTGAGGGCCAATATTAATATACTCGTGCCTCGAGCTTGTTTTGCTGTTTTGTTTTCCTATCTAAAAAGGGGTTTCTACAGCTCACGCCGGCACACTGGCCGGCTACGGTCATCATGCTGGCTCACATCAACTCGGCCATGATTTTACAATTGCTCCTTTGTCTCATATGGACACCTGGAAAGCGTTGTCGCACTTCTTCTCCCAGTGCACGTTTATACGACGGTTTTTAAACCGGTATCGTTATGATTACCACAAGAGATGATACTATTAAATAGCCTAAGACACACACTGAAGATGTTTCGCCTAGCTCAGGGCTGCCTGCCTTCCCGTCCCGGAACTGAAACCCACGAATTCGTCGGCTGGGTCTTGATGTCTCCCCCTGGCCACGAAGATGGCTGGACCGCCTCCGGCATGAATTCCTCGAGTCGCTGGAAGGAATCTTCGAGCGAGACCACACCAAACGGCTCGGGCAGCTGCACGAGCAGGCCCCTCTCGCCACGGGCCTCGGTCGCCTCGAACTTGGCCTGTCGCGCCGACCGGATTGCGGGGTCCGTCGAGCAGCGATCCATAGCCTTGCCGAAGATCTCCTTGGCGGCCTCGCCGACGCCCTCGCGCGCCCCGAGGAGCCGGCGCGCCTCCTCCTTTCCGGGGAAATCGTTATTGGCGTCGGTTACGTTGAATATCTCCCGGACCTCCATGAATTGCGCGACCAGCAATTCCAGCGCTTCGAGGGTGAGAGAATCCACCGAGCACGACTCCTGCCGGACCTTGTCGAGCAGCTGCCGGGGCGTGCTCGCTTCGCCCCCTGTAGCGTCATGGATAGCTTGGTGCAGCTGCTCCGGCAGCGGCCAGCCAAACACCTTGTACCTCTCGGCCAGACTCAGCGAGTCGGGGTGGGCTAGGGCTCTGCCCACAATGTCGCCACGGGCTAAGAAGCGGGCGCGCTAGGATATCCAGATCAGTATTATATCGTGGCAAATATCTGTGTTTGGCGCTCTTCAATGGACTGTAACCTACCTCGTCATCGCTTAGCTCCCCGTTCTGCGTCTCGGCCTTTGAATAGAGAGCTCGGGATATGTCCAGTCCTTCTCTGGGGCCGCGAAGCAGTAGCTTTTGCCGCCGGTACGGACTGCAACCTTCGGGAAATTATTCGCAGATGGTGTGCGGCGGCCTCGTCAATGCCATCCTAGCGTGGCCTGAGGGTGCGCGTTAACACAAAGACGAAAAGGAAGAGGGGAGACGGATCGTGGTTATATGGTGAATTGAAAGAGGCGATTCACCGCAATTTGCGTGCCTACTGAATTTCAAGTCAGTAGGCGCCAAAACCCTGGGACACGCCAAAAGTCTAGGACAGTCGATTCAAGGTGTAATTTTCGAGCTTTTTGATACGTGAATATAATTGATCCAGATGAATGCTACGCGTTTTGAGGAAGCATCACTTCCATCATGAACAACTAACTTCACGTAGCTCCTACACATGCTGCCGCGGCAATCTGTCCTCTAATATCATGCTACTCCCCTTCTCCGCAATCGCGTAAACCGTCGCCTGCAGATGGGCGCTGATCTGCAATGGTATGACACTAGCATCGACGACCCGGAGCCGCTGGACCCCGTAAACGCGCAGCCGCTCGTCCACCACGCCCGTTTCGATGCCCCGGCGGCCGCCCATAGCGCAGGTCCCCACCGGATGCCAGTCCGAGATGGTGTTCTCGCGCAGCCACTGCCGCCAAGTCTCGTCGTCCTCGATTTGGTCCGCTTCTTCTTCTTTAGCTGATGGTGCTGTAGAAGCAGGAGGCGAGGCACGGGTGCGAATGATACTGGCTAGTGGCTGTGTGCTGCAGATCTTGTTGGCGAACCGGGCACAGTGCACCATCAGCTCCAGATCCAGTTCTCCGTGCTCTCCAACGAAGTACTGCGGGTCGATGACCGGGGCCTCCAAGATGCCACAGCCTTGAGACCCGGGCGTAGCCGGTTTGATATGAATGCTCCCTCTGGAGAATGGGTTCTGCAAGATCTGGAGTATCGTCCCATATTTCCTTCCACTCAGGGGTTCTGGTTTGAAGATCGGGTTCAAGTTACCGAGGTCGAAAATGCACTCGATCTGCCCAAGTCGAGTTTGCGGGTCAAACCTCTGATTGCGAATGTTGCGTTCTTCCGATGAGTATATTTCCATATTGCCTATCTTGGCTTTGGCGGCCAAGAGGGTCTCAAGCGGCACAAAGTGCTGGAACGGTATGTAGCATATGGAGCAGGGAAGCACAGTCAGGGGCCCCGTCTGTGACTTCGCATACAATTCCAGGGCCGCAACCCTAGCATCTGCGCTGGCCTTCAGATCGTCCGGGTTCTCCAGGCTGGGGTCAACTTCGAAGATCATGGCTGTCACTGTTTATTCTGAGTAAGCTTTGATCCTTGCAACTTGACAGGAAAGGCTTACTGAAGTGGTCCTGTAGATTCTCTCCCACGCATGAGCTTTTCAACTTTGTCTGAATACCAGCTCGAGACAAAATATCGGGGTTTCCTACCCCTGAAAGCTCCAATAGCTGCGGTGACTGAACACTGCCCGCGGACAGAATTACCTCCCGTAGCGCCGATACAGAGCTCTGCGCATCCCCATTCTTGATTCTTACGCCGCATGCGATCCATTCATCCCCTTCTTGCCGTAGCTCGATCTCTTCTACGATCGTCTCGCATAGTAATAAAAGGTTCGGGCGCAAGGCGTTCGGCTCCTAGTATGCATTGTTCGAATAACTCCTCTCGCATGTCGCAGGATTCACGGCGTTGATGTTCGTCCACACCCCGACATTCGACCCGGAAAGGTGCTGCTTGTTTGTCTCTACCTCTAGCGCGTTCAGGGTTGCATGCCATAATTTGTGGGATGCTGAGTATTGCCTGGCATGGGAAATCTGCACCGGTCCGTCCGTACCCAGCGCTTCTTGGTCGTAGTGTTCTTGATACTCATCTTGCGGCCTCGTTTGTGTTGGATGAAAGTGTTCCGTCTTCTTGAAGAAGGGCCTGGCGAGAAGTCTGAGCTGTGGTGATCTCGGTGAAGTTTTTGCCTGGAGACTCACATCAGGTCGTCCCACCCCCATCCCGGGTTTCCGAGCTCCTCCCAGGCACCATAGTCCTCCCGATTGCCTCGATTCCAGGTCATGAAGTTCAACGCACTTGTCCCACCGAGAACTTTACCCCGTGGCCATTTCAACACTCGTCCATCGAGGCCGGGCTGCGAAGTTGTCTGGAACTGCCAGTCGAGGTTGGTGCCTAGGGATTCGCCATAGCAACCCGGGATGTTGACAGCAACATTATCTGAGACGGCAGGCCCGGCTTCCAGAACGCCAACTGTGATGTTCGGATCCTCCGACAAGCTCGCCGCGACCGCAAGACCGGCTGTGCCTCCTCCAGCGATGAGGTAGTCGAACTCTCTTTTCAAAAACTCTGCAGACGTGACAATGGGCATCTTGTAACTTCTGTCGTGATCGTGCTATAATTCTGGCATGCCGGTCGGCGCCGGGTCGTATGTCGTGGCTGCGAGCAATGAGACCTGAAAATCTCTGACTCTTTATCGGCGATGGTACATCATGAGCAGCCCAGACGAATCCCCAGGAAAGAAAGCCAAGATAAGCATTGGGGTAGCTTGCCCTACCCGGCTTCTCCAAATGTCGCTGAGGTGTGGCACAAAGCCCGGCAGATATTGGCCAAATTTCATCCCGTGTATATGCATGGAACATTCGATGACCCAAATGACTTGTACCCCCGTTCCGAAACACGGGATTTCGAAATGAAGATCCAGGGCCGGCAGTCATCGCTCATCCTCCTTCTGATACCCCATGCCGATCCTCCACCAATTGCCCAGCCCCTTCTCCTCCATCACGCGACCAAACTCGGTCGTCGTCTCCAGCTCCTTGAAGGACGGAGACTGAGCGGTCTTTTCACCGGTGTGAAGAACACGCTGCAATGCAGGCTTGCGCACGCACTGGAAGTCCTTGTACCGTAGGTCATGGACGGAAGTGACCCACGCGGCGAGGGGGCTCTCCTCTGCGGCTTCGGCGTACATGATGCCCGGCGCGCCGCCGCTGCGGACTAACACGAATGGTAACTCATGCTGCAGCGCGGACTTTTTGACGCGTTGCAGCTTCTTGCGGCTGGTGATGTGGTGCGTGCGGATCAGGGCCGTGTAGAGGAGACGCGATGACGTTGAAGACATGATGCGTCTGTGCAGGTGTTGCTCACAAGGCTATTGCCCACATCGCGCCAAGAGATTCGCTTTATTGGGTAGTTATACACCAAAAGTTCGTGGTTTCGAGATGATTTGATATTTGGTTAATTGTGTTGTGGTTTGGTTTCAATGAAGTCCCCAAAATTAACAACCTGGCCAGTCTGTGGCGGGTGACTGTGGCTTATTGGCTGTAGCCCCAAGTAAGTGCGCCAGACATTTTCAGGGGAAGAACCTAGAACATCTGTTTGGAGAGATCCCAGATAAGCATGCTCAATGGCAAGTTATATCAAGGGGCTTAGAAGAACGTTAATGAATGCCTAAATAAGTCTACAAAGCCTATGATTTGATTCTGTCTGGAAATTAACCTCAGATAACCTAAAAAGGGATCTCGCTGATCGTGGCAAGATAACTAGGGGCTGTAGATTTTATCCCACCAATCTGCTTCAGGATATTTCTAGATCCGGGTATGTCTTCCATCCATTTCAAAGTGTTATAATGCGGCCTTTTAATTCGACTATCCTGGGGATTGGGCAGTACATCCATGATTCTTAGAAGTTTTAACAAGATGAGCTCTAGGGATTTCCGATATACTTTCAACCTGTCATGTCTCGTGCTGGCTTCCGCATTGTAATCCAGCTCTTTTATAGCGTCAAGCCTGACTTGGTCCAACCGACGGACAGCTACCTCATGGAATTGAAATAAGACTTGCCAATCGTTTGTTCAAGTAAGCTCCTTTGAGATCAGTGAAATGATAATTGCACAAAGGATTCCCGCAGAGCCTCAAATAATAGCTCAGAGGCTTTGGACCACCCTGGGGAGTCGGTGGCATCCTTCGGGTCGAACTTTTCACCCTTGGAGCAATATGAACAGTAATTCGGCAGTTCCTCTTCTGCATCACAGCCCCTATATGGGGGTTTATAGCCACAAAGCTTGCATTTGTCTTTACTGTGATGATAAGTCAGAGGTCAGCGATTTTACTTACATAAACTGCGTGGAAGCATGTTTATAGTGCAAAAGTAGAATAGGACAAATAAATCACCCGTTGGAGAACATTGTAAAGTTGAAAATAATGATTGGCTTGTACAGTAAATTTCAAATTTATGGTTGTGGTACCGAAGAATCCTGCCTGGTATTTAAGCTAGAGTTGTCTCGCTAAAGGGGGTTATATTTTAAACTGAGGTCGTTTAAAGCATATCCAGCACCCCTACGTTTAGTATCGGTTGGGTATTTAATGAGTCTTTATCTGCAGGGACATGGAACGCAACTTGCTCAGCTGAGGTTCCTTATGTGGTCACCTGCTTAATGTTTAGTGAAAACAGATACCGTTATGGGCTGACTTTTTGCGACCGATGGTTCGACACAAACAACCCCAATTCGCTTGGGAATGCTATCTCGTCTAACATCCAACATCGAGTGCAGAATGAACAAAGGAACGACCACCAGCATGGCCAACCTCGCATTGGATTTCACTGCTCATGCTAGTTGAAGACAAGTCATCTATCTTTTGTCAGCCATGTATGCAGCAGCATAAAACGATTCACATCCCGGATCTGTGGTGGCATGAGCCCCTTTTCACATAACACCCCCAACTGCCTCAGGTATCGAAATGTGATAGCTTCCTGCAAAGTCGACTATTGACAGTAGACTCATAATGACCATTGTGTCAAAGCTTACCAAATATTCTTGGTTTCTGTTCAGAGAAGGGGTTGAACACTGCAATCAGTGGATGAACTGACAAGTCGACATGTATCATCTAGTATCTCATTACTCTGAGCCATATCAATATGCTCCCTTGTTGAACAGGTATCTCACCGAAGAGCTAGGACATAAGGTGTTCGAAACTCAGGCAGTCGCGTGGTGGTTCATCCATCGTATCCACATACCTTACCTAGTTGGCCGCCCCATATGGCAAATAACATGGGTCGTCACCAACCCCAACGCTATATCGCCAACAGATCAGACTGATGAGGCTTCGCTGCCCACCACGCTCTTCCCACAGCCAAACCGTCCAGGAAGCAACTCTCTATCCATAAGCCCAAATAGCAGACCAATTTCTCAACAATCCAAGAAATGCCACACCGATCCAACTCGGTAATCTTCCGTGGCGCAATTGGCTAGCGCGTCCGACTGTTATCATCCCTAATAAGGAATTGCAATCGGGAGGTTGACAGTTCAAGCCTGTCCGGGAGAGTTTTTCTTTTGGCCTTTTCGACGAAACACAAGAGGACAACCTGATTTGGCTTTCACATATTGCTGGCAGCTTTTTTTTTTCCCCAAACGATGGCGTTTTGGCATTTGCGATCAAGTCAATTGACGCTTAATGAGGATGTGCCTGTTGGAAGACATGCGTTCTTCCTTAGTATTACACCCTGAATTCGACTCGGTTAATGAGCTACGGCTTCTCGAGCATCTAGTGAGGTGAACTGAGGAGTTGGTCTTGAGAAGACCTAGGCGCGGATGCCAGTATTCATGGCCTCGGACCATATCCCAATATGAGGCTTGTCAGTACGAGGTAAAGGGAATGCAATGCATGTCAATCCAGTTCCCTTCGCCAGGGCATATAATCCAGGAATCATCCTTGGTATCCTACCCAGAGAGGTCAAATCAACTGCACTGTAACAAACTGGCCCATTGCATCCAAGTATTACACGAGATTGCCTCGTTGTCAAGTCAAGGTGTAACGGCGGCGTGGGGTCACAATAAACTCAGGAGGCTCTGGGAGAATTAAGAAGGGGTGTCACTTTAGCCTGCTTAGTCTGATGCTAGAATAAGAACAAACAAAGAATGGATGGTGAATGCGACGGCCGCAGTAGCGAAAGATAGTCGGCACTTGACCATCGCGAGTCCGATCTCCAATCTACGGATTCGGGCGATCGCATCGAAGAAAGTGGGTGTCTTATTCTCGTCGGCTTTTATGCAAGATCCACCTATCCCACTGCCGACTTACCTACTTTTCTAAAAGGGAGATTTTTTGACAGCTCAAGACTTGTACATACTGCCAATACCTGGGATAAAACCACGCCACGAACAAACTCTGGTTGCCGGGAGGGGATTTCATCCGATGTATTGAGTTATTCGCCCTTGATATGTAGCAGCAACGGCAACCACAATTGCCGAGGTGCACAGGTGTAGGGTGGAGGGGAAGCCAATGCATGATCTCATACGAGCGCGAGAATAGCGCGTGTCCGTCCGCTCTCTCCGCACCTGCAGAGTACAGAGGCGTGGCACAGCGGAGCATCAGATTACAAATGTGGTTTTCTTCGAGGTTATATATGTAGAAAGAATCCCACCGCAATGTTCTTGCGCATGTGTATGCATGCATGTAACTATCAGAAGTTCTGAAATCGTCAATCAACCCGTGTGAACACCCAGTGAAGGTTGAGAGTCGAAAACGTCGTTCAGAACAAGTGCTTACTTTACCCATACTTCCCAACCAATCACAGCACGCACCGTTGCATACGCCAAGACAAGATGAAGGAGTGCATCATCCTGAAAGGTGAGCTACCGACCACAGTAGATGAGCGCACAATCTATTGCAGACTGACTCGTCCAACAGGCCCGACGGTCAAGATCGTCGACTCGCCCATTCCCGAAGCCAAGAGGCCCAACGATGTGGTCATCAAGGTCGTCGTCAGCGGGTCCAACCCCAAGGACTGGAAATGCGCTGAGTGGATGGACGTGGAAGTCAACCAAGGCGACGACATCGCCGGCGTGGTCCATGAGGTCGGTTCCAACGTGACCGAGTTCAAGAAGGGTAAGTACTTACCTGTTCAAAGATCAACCTACCTAGTATCAATCAAGCTAACATCATCCCAAAGGCGATCGCGTGGCCGCCTTCCACGAAATGCTCGCCCCCGGCGGCTCCTACGCCGAGTACGCCGTCGCGCACCAGCACACCACCTTCCACATCCCCGCCAGCACGACCTTCGAGGCCGCCGCCGCCATTCCCCTGGCCGCCATGACGTCGGCGTTGGGCCTATACCTGCGCCTGCAGCTGCCGCAGCCGTGGACCCCGGCCACGGGACCCATCCCGCTCGTCATCTACGGCGCCGCCTCGTCGGTGGGCGCGTACGCGATTCAGCTGGCGCGCCGGAGCAACATCCACCCGTTGATTTGCGTAGCGGGCGCCTCGACCGCGCACGTCGAGTCCCTCATCGACCGCAGCAAGGGCGACACCATCGTCGACTACCGCGAGGGCGACGAGGCCGTCCAAGCCGGGATCCGCAAGGCCGTGCCCGCGAACACGAAGCTGCTGCACGCCTTCGACGCCGTCTCGGAACACAACAGCTACCAGAACCTGGGCCAGGTGCTTTCCTCTGACGGCGACCACAAGGCGCGCCTCACGCTCGTGCTCCCCGGCAAGGTGTACGAGGGCATCCCCGAGCACGTCGAGCAGAGCACGACCATGGTGGGCGACGTGCACGGCGACCACCCGGACTTCGGCCACGTCTACTTCCGGTACCTGGCGCGCGGCCTGCTCGAGGGCTGGTTCAAGCCGCAGCCGCAAGAAGTGATCCCCGACGGCCTCGGCGGCGTCCAGAAGGGGCTCGAGAACCTCCGGGATGGCAAGGCCCGGGGCGTCAAGTACGTTTTCCGTATCGCGGAGACTGAAGGTGTGAACTAGCTTTTCTTTTTCTTCTGTGAAAAGAATTGTTTTTCTCCCAGTACATAGTCAAATCTCTCTTACATAAAACCCCCCCAATGAATAAATCACATATGCATATACTCACGGGCTCACTCAACGTTTTCGAGGTCAGCTTCGAGAAGCCGCCTTTGACCTTGTTTGGAAAAATATTCGGACACTAAATCGACTGGGGTGTCACGGAGTCTGACTGCCTGTGGGGAGAGCTGGATGCAGCTAGTCGGGCCTTAATGGTTGGAGCCGGGCTCGAGTTAGTGCCCCGACTCGAGTCTGTTTTGGACTCGCTTGTCGGCCAGTCGGGCCTTACCGTGTAGGTACTTCTGAAATGCAGCAACGCGATCGAAGCCGCTGCTTGTACGGTAGAACCAAACAAGCGAAAGTCTCGATGACTTCACATATTCTGCTCAGACTGTCTACCACACTGACAGCCGAATGGATGAGTTCTCCTGAGTGAGGCATTTTCCGGAAGCTTCGGCCGTCGCGTAGTCTGGTAGTGCCGTGGTGCTGGTTATGGACATCATCGGTGAGCGGTCGGCTGGTCGGTTTGCTTCCTTTTGAACGGGAAGGTAAACAAAACTAAAGGTCCGCTAGCTCGAGCGCAAATTACGAGTGGAGGCGGCTTTTGGGGAGCTTGAGGGGGGCCAGAAGCGTGAGAAGCCACCGATCAGGGGCAGAAAGTCGGGGGGATGAGCGGTGCTAGCGCAGGTACAGGCCAATCAATAGGGGAGTTAGGGGGAGAGCGTGGAGAGGAGCCAGGGAGCCAGGGAGGTAGCGGAGGTACAGTACACTAGGCACGCAAACAGCACCAGCCGATAAGGTACGACTATCGAACAAATGCCATGCTATGTCATGTTGACGTCCACCTCTGCTTTCCATTCCTTCTTTCTAGCTTTTCTAAGTATTGACGGTGCCAGTCGGTTCAGGTATCTCAAGAAGAATCCAGTCGTTCATTTGGATAGCTCGGGTCGTCTGTCTCTTACCTCGATTGATTCAGCTCAATTGAATTCCATCGTTTCAAACCTGTCCGGGGCAACAGAACCAAGCTATCAACCTTCTATACTCTCGTTTGATCCGATCTCTACCTAATACCAACCTCGACAACGATACCATGCACTACTTCAACTCCGCGGCCGCAGTGGCCCTGCTCGCCTCCACGGCAGCAGCCCTGCCCAACATGCGCCCCCGCGAGACCGACGCCCCCCGCGGCTCCCGACTCCAAGAACCTGCAGCCCTGGGTGACCGTCGGCGACGACGGCAAGCCCTCGACCGTGACGCCCGTCTCGACCACCGTCGACGGCCACCCCACCCTCGTCTCCGCGCCGCCCAACGACCTGACCGCGACCGTCTTCACCTCCTTCTCCGAAGTGCACGGCTACACCCGCACCAACAGCGTGCCCGCCGCGCCCACGGCCACCAGCACCGACGGCTCGGGCTCCTTCCTCAAGTGCAGCAAGCCCCAAGACGTCGCCACCAAGGGCGGGCCCTTCTGCCAGCCCCTGGCCTGGGACGTCAACGAGTACCGCCCCGGCAACACGTACTACTTCACCTGGGACCCGACCTGGTTCAAGTCGAGCCCCAACACCACCATCAAGATCCAGGGCGACTACCTCAACCAGAGCACCGGCGACATCGCCACCCAGGCCTTCGAGTCCAACGGCATCGTCGCCTCCTGGGGCTACTGGGCCTGGTACGCCGACCGCAAGATCCTGCTGGGCCAGCACGCCCTCAACCTCTCCATCTCCCTCGGCAGCCTCAAGCCCGGCGGCGACGTCAACGGCGCCTCCATCCTGCGCGGGCCCACCATCCTGCTCTCCGAGGCCCCCATCCCCCAGCCCAAGCCCGTCCCCCGCGCCCGCCGGCCCGGCCCTGTACATCGGCCTCCCCGTCATCTTCGGCTTCGCCATCCTCTGCATCTTCGGCGTCTGCGTCTGGAACGCCCGCCACCGCCGCATCGAGCTCGGCAACATCATGTCCCGCGGCCGCCGCCACGGCTACGGCGGCAAGTCCTCGCGCCGCAACCGCATGGCCGGCCTGGGCGCCATGGGCGCCTCCGACGACAAGAAGGCCGCCGCCGAGCGCGTCCAGCTCATGGAGCGCGAGCTCGCCTCGGACGGCACCGCCGTCTACCACGACCTCGACGAGGACGCCAAGCAGATGGAGGGCAACAACCTGCCGCCCCTCGAGCGCCCCAACCGCCCCCGCCGCGACAGCGATGCTCTGGGTAGCCTGGCCGGCACCCCGACCGAGAACCGCCAGATGAACTTCCAGAACCCCGCGGCCACCGGCGGCTCCAACAACGCCTTCCGCGACGAGCTCAAGCGACAGGATGGCGAGCGCTACTAGGGAACCCGTCTTTTCCATGCTGCCCGGCTGGGCCGTCGGCATCGTCGCCGGCAGCAGCAACAGCGCAAATACCGAATGGTGGAGGAGGAGAGTGTGGATGGTTGGGTGCACTGCTGATGTTGACGCATCTACCTATCAACGACTACCACATGGAATAGTCTGGGCCATGACTTTTGCGCGCGTGCCCTGCTACGATTACTATACGAGGCGCACAGCTGCTACCTCATGACCTGAACTTGGCTGAAATTGTAATGTTTACATGATGAGACACGGATGCTTAATATGAGTTTTCAACTAGAAGAAAGAAGTGAGAAGGACATTGAGCGAACCTCTCAATGCGATAGAATGATAACAGTACCTTACAGAGTTGGGACATATTGTAGACCATCGAATGCAAATATTGGCTCCAAACGTCAAATTCCGACTCGTTCTCAGATGTGATGTTGTGCTGGTACTTATTTTGATTTTAAATTATCTGACTTCAAGTTCGGCCTCCATGGGCAGTTTATTATTCTACAGTCCTTCCAAAATATCATCTGACAGGTGGCCGGGCATTTCACCTCCGCCAGTGTCTGCCTGTCTGCCATGGCATTTACTTCCAGCTCAACGTCCACTCCTGGTTCCACGCCCCCTTCGCGGTCAGATTGTTCAACCCCGTAACGCGAAGGACGTTCAAAGACTCGTCAAAGGTCCATACTTGGCCGATGTCCGCGCCGTTCAGCTCGACTGTAGTGACTGGCTGCTGCAGACCCATGATAATCACATTGGCCAGGGCGTTAGGGTCGCTGAAGTTGCCCGACGGGGATGCCTTGAGGCTTGTCGCCGTGGCCGAGAACTAGAGAAGAAATCATGTTAGTCGAGGTCGAGTAAGTAAGGGATCTGGTTGGTCTACTCACATCAACCCACGTAGTCGCATTAGGAACCAAGCTCTCCCCATCGTCCAGATACAACCCACCCGTCGCGGCACCCTCGCCGTCCAGTCCGACGAGTACGCTCCAGGGGCTGGCGCGCACCGCAGCCGTCGTCAGGCCTGGTTCTTGCAGCGGCACGACGTTGCCGCCCTTGATGTAGACGGGGATGTGGCCAAGCGGCGCGTCGATTGTCACGTTCTGACCGGCGGTGACTCCCTTGACGGCTGTCTGGTTGTACCAGTCGTACCAAACGGTTCCCTGGCCTACACCAGGGAACACGCCATCGACGGTGGTGGCACCCTGCTCCAGGCAAGGGGTGACCAGTACCGCGCCGCCGAGAAGGAATTGACGGTCCGCGGCGGCTAGCCAGGGCTCGTTGGGGAAGTCCCAGGCCAGGGCGCGCATGGTAGTGGAGCCGGTAGCGTGGCTCAGATAGAAAGTGGTGTAAAGGTAAGGCAGCAGGGCGTAGCGGATGCGCATGGCAGCGCGGCTGGCATCAGCAACAGCGGACCAGATGTAGGGCTCCTGGCTACTAGCCCCGAGCGTATTGTGGTTCCGGTAGAAGGGGAAGAAGGCCGACAGCTGCATCCAGCGTGAGCAGAGCTCCATATCGGTGTTGCCCGAGAAGCCGCATGTGTCTGCTCCGAACATAGGAATGCCAAACAGCGAGTACGCCAGCGCCTGTGGGATCGAGAAGAACATGAATGCCCACAGTGAGTAGTTGTCTCCGCTACAGCAGTATCAGCTTATGTACCTTGGACAGAACGAAGGAAATCGTGAACTCGGTGGAAGCTACTTACCCCCAATGTCCTGCAAACTTGCCAGATCCCGCAAACTGTGAGCGTCCAATAATAAAGGGTCGCTTTGATGGGAAGACCTCTAACAGAGCATGGTAGGTGGCATTGAGGATCTGATGTCCGTAAAGGCTGTGGAAGTCGTACTCCAGCGTCCCGCCGTGGTGAGTCGCGTTCGGGCTGACAGCATGCACCGCGAGGTCGCCCGCATTGTTGTTGATCGCGTATGGTGGCCAGTTGATATCACGAGACCCTGGCGTGGGCGTGGTTCGGAAATAGGAGGTGGTCGTCGTAGTCTCTGCTGTCGATGTTGGTGTCCGGATAGCCGAAAGTCGCGAGGAGGCCGACGAAGCCTCAGTAGCGTTAGTCTTGTTGAAGCCCTCGGGGTAGGTGAGGACCTCGTTGCCAGCCTCGCCGGGCAATTGGAACGGTGGGTGAACAGGGTTCAGAGTCAAGTTCCCACTGCCGCAACTGCCGACGCAGAAGCTAGAAACTTCGTTCATATCTATGGCATGCGGTATCAGTAAGAGCTATTTCGGACCTCTCGGAGAGAATTCCATCACTTCTGCTTACCTATCCAGATACCATCGAAAGCGATCTTCTCGAAGTAGCCCTTAATCTCAGAGGTCCACCAGCGATTAGTACCGGTACCACTGCGGAGAATGTGTCAGTAAAAGTACGCCAATGTTTAGGATCAGTCCAGATAGTCTCAACAAGTCATGCAACCCGATAACCTCGTCTAGTAGACTTGTATGCCGCACACATTCTCCAGAGTACTTACTTGAATAACGCACCAATCCAATCGGGGAATACGGTATAGCCAGGCCACACTGCACCATAATAGATTGAGCCTGTATATATGAGTTAGTACACATTCACAGGGTAAGACTTCGCATCAACTGACCATCTGGATTCAGCAGGAAAGCGTCCTCTACCATGCCACGGTCATAGATGGGATACGCGTCGCTTGCATTATCAGGGTTGGGTGCATAGATAGCCGCATCCACGATAGGGATGTAATGCTGCTTGTTCTCATGCAATTTGGACAAGAACTCAGCGCCACCATCGTAGGGGAAGTTCACGGGATCATTATCGAAGTCTCGGTATTGGTTCATGTAGTCAATGTCGGCTGCGAGAAGAATCAGTCAGTAAGTATGCGACTGGCCGATCGAGCAAGCTTGGAGTTGGACTTACTCCAAATCGTCTCAAGCGGGATGTCAAACTTTTTGAAGTCATCAACCACGTTTTGGAGGTGAGTCCAGTTTCCGTAACCCCAGCGGCATTGGTGGTAGCCAAACGTCCAGAACTGCTGCATCGCAGGCAGCCCAACGGCACTCTTTTGGTACGACTTGCTGACCGCATCTTGGGTTGGTCCCTCGTAGAAGTAGAGGTCTTGCGGGGGATAATTAGCATGCGAAGATCTTGAGCTAGTTGAGGAATACCTGCTCACCAATACTGCCTCCTAGCGCTCGCCACGTGAGCCCCTGTTCTTGCAGAAGGACCTCTTGACCATGGGCATTTCTCTGGAAGACACCGTGAGTGTACGACTTGTAGGTAGCTGTCTTGTCGGTGGCATTGGGAGCATAGGTCAAGTTGCCCGATGTCTTGTCCACCTCAAAGTACCGGGTGTCGTAGTAGATAGGATGGTGCCCATATATGTTTGCATCAATGTTATCACCCACGTCCGCAGCATAGAGGGTTCCTGGTAGAGTTTAGCCTCATGTCGAACTCAGTGAGCACATATATAACTTACTCGTAAGGTTGTTGTTGAGCTTGAGCCCATGGATCACCTCTCCGAGTCCATACAGGTTGTAGTTCTCTGGCAGGCGTGTCACGAACTCGATGAACTGGTCGGCGTAGACTAGCTGAGTTCCTGTCGTGGTGAAGAGAACATCACCAATGGACCTTCGAGTGATGTTGAAGTTGAAGGTCGGCTCGTTACTCCATTGGAAGATGAGGTCACTGTCTGTACCCTTGGGCTCAGTGGCAGCCGCGGGTTTCGGAATGAGCTCCTCAGGCAGGATGAACCAAGTATAGTTCTCAGCGCCAATATACTTTGGCTGAATCCCGACATGGAGTCGGTCCACGGCCTGATAGTCGACAGTGAGAACGAGAGACTCGATGTCATTACCGTAGAGATTGCAGGGCTTGCCAGCCAGGGTGAGATCAGCAGTCAGGCCATCGGTGGTCTGGACGACATTGGAGGCATTGTAGCCGGGGCAGACGACCTGAGGATCAACAGCCTCGGGGTCCTTAACGTTGGGGATGATGTTCTTGCCCTCATCGGCGTCCGCAGGGACCGTGAAAGTTGTGTCGACGCTGGACGTGGTTGAGGTCGGCGCCTGAGAGGCAATGAGAGAGACGAGGCCAAGGACGTAGACGGCCAAGAAGATCATCAGTGGCCGAGCCATGCTGTCGTTCCGACGGTAGCGTTTGTACAGAAAGCGAGTTGCCAGGACAAGGGGGGATAGTGTGCTAACAACCAGGATTAAATACGCGGTAGGGTCCAAACCCAATGACCAGATGTGGAAGCTAGACGTTGAACGGTCGATAGTTAGGAGGGCCTTGGTGGCAGACGCGAGGATGCCATAATGGTCGTCTTGGGCGGCTACCCAGGAGGCCGGGTTTATATAATCGAAGCCTCCCATGATCAGATTTTGCGTTCATCAACCACCTGGCCTGGGAAGGAGCGCATATGCATATAAAGCGGGTACGGAAGAAATGCTAGCTAGGGTATACTATAGCACAATACTGCAAGACAATACAGGGAAGGTAGCTTCGCAGTCAGCGGCGTAGGAACATGCGGTCGTGACACGGCAGGCAGAGGTGAGAAGAGATTGATACTGTGGAATTCACCTCGCCCGTTTTGGACAGAATCGTTTTCGCCATAGGTCAGGTGGTCTAGCTAGAACGGTAGGCTGCAGTCGGCAGCTGCCTCTCAACGTGCGCTCGTCGAAACTCTCGGCCAGGCACCTTGGAAGGCATTGGACAGCATTGGAGTAAATGAGCAGGTGCGGAGAAGGGTCACTTCAACGTCAGTACAGTATGGGGTTGAACGGGGGCTTCTTCGGCGGTTCTCCTCATTCCAAGCTTGAAAGTGTGGGGGAGTCAGGACTCGGGGGAGCAGGTATTGATGTGACGATGGCCCGGGACAAGATTCGAGCGTACGCGAGAGGTAACCCTGCAAGTTGCACTGGTTATGTACGTTAGGTGTGACATCAATGATTCATGCTCGTGCATACCTTAAGTAGGAACATGCAGTTCAACCAGACAAGACGGGAAAGAGGTGTTGTTGGGGAGCTTGCCCGCTTTGCGGGGTCTAGGGTGTCGGAGTTGGGAGGTTCAATTGGACCAGCTGTTCGGCACGGGGGCGTTGGAAGGATCATTCATGTTGTCAATAGTCCATAATTCGCACTCATTCTCGCCAGAATACACGCGACAATTGATCGAGATAACTGCAGACACGATCATGGAAAACATCCGGGCATTGCATCTAGTCGTATGGTCCAATGGTGAACCGCTCGGTGTTACTGTTACTATTGCCTAAATTGAACATGCAAGAGCTGCAGTGGACCTTGGGTAACACGAAAAGAGGTGCAAGTACGGATAACACCTGCATGGTTTGGAGCTATGGAATTCTATACCATTCTTTTGCCAGTATGTGCTCACCTTCTATCTCCCGCTGTGTATTCTACCGTTAGGTAACTTCCCCTTCTGCCTTCCTTCCTAACACTACCAATCTTCCATTGCCACCTAGCAACTGTTGGCGAGAGATTGCGTCTAGGCAAGAACCAGACTGCGTGGTGCATGTAAGTCGGTACTTGCCATGACGTGTGGGTCTTCAGGGAGCTCCTACCCCAGATTTGGTGTTCTAGAAAGCGGGTAGGTGGGACAAGCAGAAGTTCAGGTCGGTTAAATGCATATCAAGCTGGGAACTCCAGATAACCCGCTCCAAGCATAATCGTAGCCGGGATGAATTACTGCACGCGAAGCTCGACTTGACGTAGAGAATTGGATTGAAAGTCGATGCTGAAGCTCTCGCGCATTCCATCAACAACACCCACCACATCAGATAACACCATACGCACATTGTTTTGCAACAACCGGATATTCACATTCAACATCTGAATCTCCTCGCCAACTTGTCGCCTCTCTCATTTGCGCGCGTCCCACCACAACAAAGATGGCGGCGACCAGCGTCGCGCGGACAGCGCAGCCCACGCCCTCGGAGCTGGCGCAGCAGATCCTCGACCACAAGGGCCCCCAGTACACCTTCAGCTTCACGCCCTTCCTGCGCAAGACGTACGGCCACGGCCTGGCCCCGAACCGCCCGATCTGTAAGGCCTTTCTGGCGGGTCACTGCCCCTCGGGCACCGACTGCCCGGACCGGCACGTCACCCCTTCAGCCTCGGCCGCCAACAACGCCTCTTACAACTCGCTCGTCTGCAAGCACTGGCTGCGCGCCCTCTGCAAGAAGGGCGAGTCCTGCGAGTTCCTCCACGAGTACAACCTCCGAAAGATGCCCGAGTGCAACTTCTTCGTCCGCAACGGCTACTGCTCCAACGGCGACGAGTGCCTCTACCTGCACATCGACCCCCAGTCCAAGCTGCCGCCCTGCCCCCACTACGACCGCGGCTTCTGCCCCCTCGGCCCGACCTGCGCCAAGAAACACGTGCGCCGCCAGCTGTGCCCCTACTACATGGCTGGCTTCTGCCCCGACGGCAAGAACTGCAAGGAGGGCGCCCACGCGCGCTGGGAGAAGAACCTCGAGAAGCCGCAGCCCAAGACGGAGAAAACAGAGGAGGAGCTGCTCCAGCAACAACAGGCAGCCGCGCGCCAACGCTACGAAGATTACGGCGGTGACGACGGTGGTGGCCGTGATGGTGGTGGTGGCGGCGGTGGCGGTGGCTGGAGGGATCGCGACGACAAGGGCGGCGATCGGGGCTTCCGTGGAGGTCGTGGAGGCCGTGGAGGATGGCGTGGAAGGGGAGATAAACGGTTTGGCAGAGGCAGAGGGCATCACTAGTTCCGGTATAGTTGGGACAGTGGAATGGTCGTGGTGGTCTATGGTTGCGATAAACTTGTCTATTAAGAGCAACAGATGTTTATTCCGCGACCCGGCCTGGATAGATGGGCCAATATGGAATAGGGTGAAATAATATGATATCCAGCCAATATGGTAACCGCGTTGGTTTCAAGTTTGTCCATGGTGATCAATGGCCGGCATGCAGATGATACTTTATAGCGAGCCCTCTACCTTGACCACCCCGGAAGAGCACAACAGCGAGCGCAAATCCATTATCGAGTCCAGAGTGCGGATCTGGCAGAAGCAAATGGGCAGCATGGATGTCGACGCCTCGTCTCTAACGCCAGTGTGCTATTCGTTTTCGTTCCGTGTTTGCTCTATGGATAGTGACTCGGATTAGGTAACGTCCACGATCGAGTAGCTTGACCAGTAGATGTCGGAATCCGGATATGGTGCCAGGAGGTGCTGCTGGGGTCTTCTATATCAACCAGGCGGGCTGTTTTTTGCCCATCTTCGCCACTTATGAGTGATCGGGAAAGCCCTAGATACTTGGCCATGGATAGACACCGTCTTGAACTACGATCCGTGTCAGGTGCCTTGACGGAATAGTATTGCCCAGCCAGCAGCCTACCATGTGGGAACTCCTCAATGGCCCATCACTGTCACGGGTATAATCATAAGTTGCAGTAGATATAAGCAACTGCAGCGGGCTTCAAGATAGTCAAAAGGCAAATATTTATTTGGTATTTCATCATGGTAGAGTCGTGAATCCTTCTTCCTCCAAGATCGGATATTGAAGGGAGTATCGTAAACGTTTCGTAGTAATCCGCCGCCCCCTTTCCATCATATATACATTTCATCTTCTTGTATCCTTTTCTTCTTCTTTGTTAGTCGTCATGATGTGGCTGATTATATCTACCTACCCATCCACTTTAGTCTTTCCACACATTGCTGGCGCCGTCGTGGTCATGTCCCACCGCAATGAACTCGCTCCCCTCGCCGTTCTCGCTACCGCCGCTGGAGCTCCCGCCATCCTCGCCGTCCGTCTCGCTGCTGCGGCTCTCGCCCGTGGTGTACGAGCCGTTGCCCCACATACTGAGCTCGTCGACTTTGCGGATGCCCATCATCCAGGCAACCAGCCCCTTGGGCACCCAGCGGCCCACGAAGCCGTACAGGCCCGCGCCGAGACCGACGCGCACCAGGGGCCGCTGGTCAGATCCGTCGATCACGTCAAACACGGCGTTGTGCAGCTCCCGCAGCGAACTACCCCGCAGGCCGCGGATCCGGCCCGCTGAGATGGCTGATGACGACTGCGACATGAAGTTCTTGCCGTACGCATGGCGCGCCGACTCCGGCCACGTCAGGGTCTCAGCCGAGGGTGGCAGCAGACCGGCGTGGTGCGCGTGGTGTCGGACAGTCCCTGAGCCCGTGGCGCCCACACTTGTCGTTGCCGTCTGCGGCACGAACCCGGCAAGGTCGAACGAGCCCAGCTGAATGTGTGTCACGGGAATGGCGAGCGGCCGCAGCTCGCCGGTCAAGACCTCAGTAAAGGCCGAGAGCGCTGAGCAAACCGTCGCCTCGGGCGCGTGGAACGGCGGGTTGATGGAGGAGATGATGGACGGCGTGAAGACCAGCACCTTGGGCGTGGTTGGGCCGTTGTCGGTTGTCGAATCCTTCTTGCTATTAGACGCCGCCGCCGCCGCCGCTGCGGCAGCTGCCTCCTTTTCGCTACCGGAGGGCGTCAGGCGCGACGTCAGGAGCGGCAGGAAGGACTGGATCGTCAGGATGGGATGCAGCAGGTGCGTGTTGAAGAGGTCCGCGAAGGAAGATGGGGGAATGGTGGCGATCGGCGATGTTTGGTAGTTGAGCGAAGGTATGAGGATGACGGACTTCAACGTCAGGTAGTTCGCTTTCGTTCGGGGAACAGCCGAGTGTGGCGTTTGCAAGTATGTTGCGAAGCGTTCGATAGAGGCGCCGGCGCTCGGTGGCTATATCACATTATTTCCGTCAATTGATTTGCTCCTCATGGTGATTGTTGCGCGTTGCGGCCTCGGAATTAGAGGGCAGAGAAGGTGACTTACGTCGGTGATATCAATGTTGAGTGGCTTGATATCGGGCCGCGACAGGTGCTGGACCATGAGCTCATCTTCGATGGTGCTGCACACAATGTAGACGATGAAGCCCCTGCGCTCGAGGTCGAGGGATAGTGACTTGGTCAGAGGCAGCGACGGCGAGCCCGCGATCACGACCACCTCCAAGCGCCCACCGTTGCGAGCCCGTTTCGCGCGACGGGACTTGCGCATGTGTTTCGTTCTCCGGACGGCCTTATACGTCACATAGCCCACAGTAAAGACCATGACTCCAGTGAGGATCTTGTGCCGCACGACCCAGTCCTGCATGCGCTCGATGGTGGACATGTGGACGACCTCGATCGGGGGCGGCGCCCGGACCGGGGCCTTGGGGCGCAAGTATTCGGGTATCCATTCTGCGGTAGAGAGGGTCTCTCTGACTACGTCGGCGGCCTTGTCGACGCCTTTGTCGACATACTCGGCTACCTCACCGGAGTATTTCCTGATGTGGTTTGGTAGCGACGAAAGCTAGAAATTGGGCCGATATTCGTCAGTGGAACGGCTTTCTCTTTCTCCACAACTTGCTTGCTGGGTATGAGGGTGAGATGCACTTACGACGTCCAAAAACTGTTGATCGTCTGCCGACATTGTTCAGACAGTGCCTAGGATATGGTGTAAAGTCAACATAGACCCAATGGACAAGGAGCATCCAAAGAATCAAGAAGTTTTGTGACGGGATGGGTGGTTGGGTGGATAAGTGGTGGCGGTGATTTCCAGCGGGTTAGCTGACGAACCGGCTCGATTTAGTAGGAAGTTAAGGCGCTGCCCGTCCTGATACAGCGCCTGTGTTGTTGATAAACTGATAAGGCGCCCAGTAACCTTTAGCCTTTAGGTTAGCGTGCATGATGTAACAATCTCTCCCTATCAGAAGGAAGTGGGGGGCTATCCGATCATCCCCGGACAGCCCAGCGTGTCCCGCATTGAGTCTTAGACAACATCCACCGCCATTTTCCACATGAAGATCCTATGGTCCAATGCGCATGTACGAGTCTTAGCAATCCTTGGACTGGGAAACACAGCATTTGCAGGTGGTACGAGGCCAGCATGAAATGCGCATAAGCAAACCACCGCCAGTTCCTTGCAATGGGCATCTCTCGTCCCGTTGCCAAGTGCTTGATGCAAAACCCTTACTAGAGGCCCTTTTCCTCAGTTGTTCGCGATGGGTGGCTGGCCTGTTCTCCGGTTTTTCCATGGTAGTCCTGCTTGACAACAAAGTCTGACCTCAAAAAGCATGAATCACTCGTGGCATGCTTGCCCCGTATCCTATATATCTGGTTTCTAGTGTGCCCCAAAGTGATGCCCCTGATTTATGTAGGTCTCTCAGCGCCCCGGGATAGAAGAAAGCAATTGCCCCTTCAATGGGGCGCAAGCTAACGGAACGTCTTCACTATTCATCTCCGACTTGGCCGGTCCCTTAGACGGGCATCTTGACAATGTGGGTGATGCCTCAGCCCTACTTGTACTACCCGTCAACCTTGATGATCCCCTTCTTACCGATCAATCCGTACGCAATGGAGTGGCCAAAAATGTACACAGTCGTAGAGTTACAGCGTCAATCTCTGGTATGCTCTAATGCGGGATAAGCCAATTATCACCAAATGAATATTTCGCAGAAGAAAGAAGTACATGCAACAGCAACCCCCCCGCTCTGCCCCTCCCCATCCCCAAAGCTCACACCAACGGCTCCATCGTGAACTTGAGTAACAATCGGAGGTGGTACCGAGGCGGGCCGCGACGATCATCCCCAATCCCCATCCTCAGCGCAGTGGGACGCGTCCCCGGGGTGGATTGGGCGGTTCCCACTACCGCTTCCTTTCCGCGCAAGACATCGAGCTTCAAGGACGTTGTCAACAACTCGTGGCAATTCAGGAGACTTTGACCAGCCGCGCAGTTCGTCCAGTTTTTAACGATGAACGCCCAGTCTAATTGAAGATCCATGCGGCCTATATCACATAACGTGAAGGAGTGTAGCATCGAGAAGCTGGGTATGTGGTAAGTGAGGGGACCATGCATATCCTTCTGAGCATCTTGCTGGACGATTGGCTGAATCATACATCAGAGCAGGGTTGCACAACATGCCCGGCCATCCCTCTCCGTCAGCTATTCACATGCGTTCGCGGCACTTATAATAACACAGCAGGTTTATTAGCATCTATGAAAACGCCAGTGTCACCGTTTAATCCTCAATATGCCGGAGGAGTCTAAGAAATCTATGCTAGTTAGAATGCTTTCTCTTATCCATCACAACCTCGCCCCCTCAACTCCCTCTTCGATACCCTTGATTGCTGCATTAACGAATGAATGAAGTTTGCAGTTGTGGTCCGACTCAGTAACACCCCCGAACGCATCGCGTGTGGTCCATATTGGGCAGTTAAAGCGTCGCGCGGTTGCCACTACCTCAGAGATACTGTAACCAGAGAATGGACGAACGGGCAATGGGTTGATAAGTCCGTTTGACTGCAACTGCCTGGTAAGGGCGCCAAAGAGCATCGATGAGCATTCGAACGAGCACTTCTTTCGGACTTTGTCGAAGTAGATCGTAAGTCCGTGGAGTCGAGTGATGATTTGATCCAACGCGTCTTGTCTTCGCTGGTCGATGGTATCTGGTTGGTTGATTAATCGTCATGTTCTCGCCGTAAAGTCCTTGCTACTGCTTACCAACTACGTGCTTGGTATAGGCAGTTTCAAAGTCGGGATAGGCCCTTTGCTGCTCTTCATAGCAAGCATAGTCACAACCATGAATAACTTGGGGCGATGGAATTATAGCTGATGGCAAGCCATAGAACGAGGTCTCGGCAATACATCGTTGGCATATAGCGTCTCTGCTCATTGATCCACGTATATTCGAAGGCGTCGACTACTTCGTGGTATCGAAAATAGTCGACGATTACAGCAATCTGTGCAATCTTCTCCAAGTCAAGTCTTCTGGGGACATTCCGGTGACGGCCGTGTATGATGTTCATGAGGACCAGCATTGCATCCGTATCCCAGCTGGTTGTCTCGATGGTGATAACATTGCCTTCTTCCTCGGGGTCGCGGTGGGTGAGGATGTCCTTGAAGAAAGTTGAAGCCATTTCCAAGTGCTTGGATGACAGGCGGAAGCGGACCGTTCTCTCCTGTTCATCTTTTTTGTCGACTGCAGGCTCGCCCTGACATGGTTGGGCAGGCACATCAGTGGCGGTGGATTGGGCCGAAGGGCATCGAGGAAGAGGCTGGGTAGGTTTACCCGGATCGACGGAATCGAAGAAGGATTGACCTCCGCCAAAAGCTGTGTCATACTTTCGCTTCGTCTCATCAGAAGCTGCCGACTTGTTGAAGGACTTAAGGGCAGGTGTGTTTTCATCCCACACTGCGAATGGTGCATTTGGGTTTCGCAAGATCAGCTCGACGTCGCCATTGGGATCGATCTCGTGGAGGATCTCAGTCTCCTCCATGATGACGATGACGCTCAGGCGAGGGAGATTATCGCACCAAACAAGCACAACACATGGGATGCAAAGAAGCTGGGGGGTGGTTGGTCTCTGGTGCGAGGTAAACTGTTGCAACTTGTTGTTGTTGCCTGGTGGTGATGGGTCAGGTGCGGTACCACGGATTTGTACTAAGATGCAACCCCTACTGGCTGCCCCCCCTCTAATTAACCCCTCCTGATTTCAGATGATTCTAGAGCCCCTGAGCAATAACAACAGTATATAAAGGGGTCAAATCTCACTCGTCTCCCAATTAAAGTAGATCAATCTCTTCCTCTTTTTTTCCTCTTTTTACCACTACTAACATAACCAAAGAAGCTCGCATTGCGCAGGCGGTCCAGGCCGTACTGGCCGGCGAAAGCATTAACCGTGCGGCCAAAAACCACAACGTCAACAGGGGAACCCTTCGTAACCGAATTAAGGAGAACTTTAGTAAAAAAGAGAAGTATAAGGCTCTACAGTTATTTACCCCTGCCGAAGAGACCTTTTTGGCTAAATAGGCCCTTTTCTAGGCTAGCCTAGGCTACGCACTAACGCACCGGCTGTTTCGTATATACGCTTAGCGCATCCTCCTTGTAAAAGAGGTTAATCACCTCATCGATAAATAATGGGTGCACCGTTTTTTAAAACGTTATCCGGCCCTTAAGACTATACGTGCTAAAACGATAAATTTCCGGCGTTTCGCATATATATTAAACGGGGCTATACGAAAGTTTTTTAATCGGCTTAATATTATTATTATTAATAGTATACCCCCTCAATTTAAATTTAACGCCGATAAAATAAAAACTGCGATAATAATAGGGGAAGGTATTATAATAATTAAACCTGCCGCCTATAAATCGTTAATACGTAATAACGCCGCTAACCGCGAATAAATAACTATCTTAAAGTGCATTAGTATTCTCAGAGAGTTTCTACCTTTTTTAGTTATCTTTAAAGGCTAATTAGTATAGTAATAATAGTTCCCTTAAGATAACGATAAGGTTAACTGCCCTTATAAAGGCTAGGCTTTTAAAGCTTCCTTTAAAGGGTAAACTTTTAACCCTATTACTTTAAAGTGGTTAAAAAAATGTTTATCCCCTTTACTTAGCCTAATAACCCCGAATAATAAAGGTTACTAATTTTAAACGGCCACGGTAATTACATTAACGAGGACTTTATATTAACGGCCTTAAAAGCTAAGGTTTAACTCTTTTATCTACCACTACATAGTAGCTATATTCTCTAGCCTTTAAATATTAATTATTTTAAGGTGCTAAAAAAGAGGTTTCGAAAAGAGCTCGATTTAGTGTACACTATTACTAATAATAGCTACGTTAAAAAGAGAAACTTCTTTCGCGCTTAAAATAAAGCTTAAAAGGTTATTTTTACCCTTAGCACTATTATTAATAATTAATTAATATTAAGGCTCTAGTTAATTAATATAAATAAACCGATAAATAATAAGTTTAAAAAAGCTACTATATTTCGAGCTATCGATAACGCTAATAAGGCCGAGGATATACGCCGGCCTACTTAAAAAGGGCTAGGGCAAGTAGTAACATTTAAAATCAGCCGGCAAGTTAAAGATTTAGCGATAACGGTACTTAGTAAAGAGGTGACACACTTTAATACCACTAAGAGGCAGTTATAGACGAAGCTCGGCAAGAGTGTTAATAATTTAACGGCCCGGATCGGCCGGTTAAAGCAAGAAAAAACCGGTCTAAAGGTAGATCTAAAGAAAACAAGAGTTTAAAAGAAAAGAAAGGTCAACGAGAACCCTAATAAAAGCTTTATTTACATATTAAATATTAAGGAGGTTTAAAAGAATGTTCGGAAAGGTCGGCCAAGGAAAAAGCCGAAAAGGGGCGCCGGTAAAGTAATAGAAATTAATACAAATCGAGCTAGTAGTGAGGGTGACTCTATTATAGTGCGCACGAGCCGAAACAGACCTTAAAATGCAGTGTGTGTTGCTTAATTGACCTATCTATTGCTGTTGTTATTGATTTTTACATCTATTTTAGGGGGGTCAGTGAAGGGGGGGCAGCCAGTAGGGGTTGCATCTTACTTCAAACTGCTTGCACCTGCCCAAGTAACGATTCTTTGGATTTTAGGTCTGGTGTACATTGAACTGCGGTCTCCCGGAAGGTGCGGTTTGGCATAGCAATGCTTTGCGCCTTAAAATTGGCTGGGATTTGACGGCCATTATGCTGTATGATTAATTTCATACGGAAGCATTCGGCATGCTATTGTAATCCTCGAGAGTGAGGTAACCCAGTTCACGGGACCCAAGCTACCAGCTACCGGCAGCAGCAGTATTTCCCCATCGCATCTTTACAAAATACTTCTTGCAGCCATACGGGGACTTGTTGAGGTAGAATACCGCACGAGGACGTCCCCCCCGGGCTCGCTTCGAAGACTCCCCTGCATCAAATAAACCAATACCCCAAGCTCCTTCCTGCACAGTCTAGAAACCATCTGCAGAGCGGCAGGGGTCTTTCCCCCATGTCCCGTGCGGAGAGTGTTGTTGATTCGTTGATGCCCCTCAATATATTTACCCGTCCTCGACCACCTCGGGCCCTGCCAAGGGGGCGGACGCTTTTCCGTCAACGCATCCTTGGCGAGATATAATTGGAGGTCAGCCACATGTCGAGCCTGTCGTCGACACCTACGCACAAGCATTTGCAGCCCGGCCTATTCTACGGATAAAGGCCATCACTGTCGGTTCTGAATGTCAAAGCGGGCATGATCCAGCCCATTTTGCCACATGTGAGATGTGAAGGTATTTATCTGGCAGCGAGCCCCGTTCTCGGCCATGGGAGCACCCTCTGCCTTTCCCCGGGCTCACGCGCAGGTAGGATGACGATTGTCGTCGTATCAGGATGCCTTTCGTTGCAAGACCGTCGTCTGATATGATCTGGTGGCCCGTTACGACACTGAAGCGTGGCTACAATGGGACAGACAGCGCCAACAGAGCCGGCTATCCACAAGGGGGGTGTGTCTGTCAAGGTGATCGCCCAAGAGGACGACGAAGTCGCCTACTCAACTTCGGGCCTGACTACCACAAGTCCGAAGATCACAAAAAGTGTCCATATGTCCGCATTGCCTCCCGCGCCGACACTCACAGCAGGCACATCAGTTTTGTCAAGCCCGGACGTAACGTCAACTCCCACACAAGGTCCAATTACCATGTCATCTCACTCGTGGCTCCGAATCATAACAGACCCGTCAGGCCTCGCCATTCTCGCGGAGGCGGCTGCGGCGGCTGCAGCAACCACATCAAGGTTACCCTCATCCGCTACCGCCCAACTATAAGCAGCAGCACCATGGTCGTCAAGACTAGAGAGATCGCAAACAACCCCCACCGAACAATCTATAAGCCTACCCAACAGCAACCGCGACAGTGGTCTCTCACCAGATGAGATAACTATCATTGTCGCGGTCGTCATCTCCGTCGTCGTCTTCCTCTTGCTGCTCGCCATCGCGATCCGCTGCGCCATCCTGCAGCGGTGCAAGCACGTAGCCCGGGAGCGTGCTCGGCGCACCCAAGCACGACCGCCGATGTCTCGCTTACCACCCGCACTGGAGAAGCCTCCAGAAAGCAGTCTACACGGATCTGTTGCCGCCAGTGGTGGTCATCTTGCGGAGGACGAGCCGAACCTCAAAGATGACGACACGGGGTTCCGGGTCGTCATCCGGCCACCACCGGGCTATCGAACTCCCCAGTCTGGACCTACCACCCCCATCGATAGCCACCACTATCCACCCGGCAGCCGGCCGGCAAGTGCCCAGACTTTCGGTATGCCAGCGGCTGGCGGTCCCGCTCCGAACGAGGGCGGTCACCATTGGAGTCTCGATACCGAGAACGGGAGCGTTCTGTCGGGGTCAACCCGCGAGATCATCCTGAATCGACTAAGCATTACGACGACAGAGTCTAAGTGATTTATTTTGAGAATAGAGTCTCACAATTTTTCCACTATCATGGGATTTTTGAAAGTGCTTTTTCTTTTCTCTTTTTTTTTCCTCGTTTTTTAATTCGATAGGAGAGGGCAAAAGTAGGGGCCATGTATCAGCAAACACATCAAAAATCAAATGTACATAGTTTATTTCGAGACTTAACCAGTAAACTGGCGTTTGTTCTCCATTGGGTATGTATAGTTGCCCCATACCCTGACTAGACACATGAAATCAGACCAATACAGAACCACCAACAACACGGGAGGACGACAATACCAGATCCCTTTTTGCATCTGCCTTCCCATCAACATCGGCAACCGTCTTTTCTTGATTCTGCTGCTGCTTCTGCCGCTTCCTAAACTCCCCGACCACCCGATCCCGAACCAGCCCCTGATAATGCGCAACCCCATTCTCCTTGTCCGGATTCAGCACCCCCCGCGAATAAACGCCCTTCGCCAAATTCCCCTGCACCGTCTCGCAGAGCTCGTAATCCTCCATCGCCACTCTCCTCACAAACTTGAAGTAGTCCTCGAACGCCTCGCCGTCGCTCGAGTTGTAGTAATCGAATTCCATGCGCGTCACTTCCGGACCATCCCCTTCCGGGCTGGGGCACACGCGGAACGAGGTCATGCCGCCGCCGTACCGGTTAAGCGTGCAGCAGGGGAAGAAGTACAGGAAGAGGCCGTCGTCGAGCGGCTTCGCGGGGTCGGCGAGGTGCCGGCTGTAGTGGCCGTGGTTCTGCACGGCGTAGGGCTCGGGCGGGTATAGGGCCGAGAAGGCGCGGTGGGTGTACTGGCAGTGCAGGCACTCCTGGTAACCGTCCACCCTGTTTGGATGGTTAGGAAGAGCGTCACTTTTGTTAACGGACATAAAAACAGTAACCAAAACTCACATGGTCTTCCAGTTGAAGCGCCCCTTATACGAAAGGGTCCTCCGGAACGGCAGCTCGGTGAAATCGAACCGATCCGTCAGAGCCTCCAATCCCGGATAGTAGTCTTCGAAACTGGGGACATCCTGCGAGAGGGCCACAAACAGGAGTCCCGTGCGGGTCAGCTTATGAGGGAGCGCCTGGTCCTACATCAAGCAGCGTCAGTGTTATTCCAGTGACTTTGGCTCTCTCTCTCTCTCTTGGAGTCAGTCAGTTGTACACTCACGCTGGCCAGGTCTGTCACCCGGAAGCTTCGATCCTTGTTCTCGTCGTCGAGGCGCTCCACGACGAAGTGGACGCCCGCGAGCTCGTACTGGACTTTTCTTTCGTCGGCGTACCGGGTGACGGGACCCAGTAGATGCCATGCCTATGCCAAGAGAGTATGTAAGAAAAGGGCATTTCCAAGGGTGGTATCTTTGAAGGGGTCTTTGAAGGGGGGTGGGGGGGTTAATATACCGGCAAGAACACAGACTGTCGCTCAAGCTCGTAGATGGGTTTCGAGCAGTACCACGATGCCGGGAGAGTTTTCTGCAAACCCTCCATCGTCCCCTCTGTGCTGCTAAGGCTAAGATGGTAAACAGGTGAAAATATCTACGATCAACCAATGCTCATGTCTGTGGTCATGGTAGTAACAAGAACCCTATTTTGTTCAGTTCGAGGGGTCGTATCTTTACAGTAAATTTGACTTAAGGTGATGATGTATCGAACCACAGTCCAGGGTGTCATATTTGCTTAATACCTGTTTTTGCACGCATGGCGAACAGATCAATTTCCCGAGAAGCGGAGAATAGCCAAAGATGTTGAACGTGAGGTCTAACAACGAATCGCGCCACTCGAGGGTGCATTGCGCTATTCTGCATCGGCAGACAGTACTCGATGATATGACACGACAGTCTGGGTGGGTTTGCCCGTTGGGGTAATTCTTAAAACTAGACTATGTTCGTCACGACAAGCTATTGGTTGAATGATGTACATCATGTAATGATATGTCAGGCCCCCATGCATAAGAACATAGATGGAACCAATGGGATTTATGTAAACACCCCCGGCTCCCCTGGTGCTCACGATCGTCATCGCTCGTAGCCCTTGGTAGTGTTTCCTTCTTTTCCTAAATAATCAAGGTTCTTGAAGTAGGTGTATGCTCCAGTGCCAAAGGAAATTTGACACATCGTACAATCCCAGCCTTCACTCCACTGGCTTCAATATAGCATTATTCATCATTCCTCGTTTAGTCTCGCGGTACGGACATCTTTGGCTACATACAATGTCGACTAATTTTACCCTGCTCCTCAGTCGAGCGTATGAACCAGTGCAGCTTCTTCTTGTTCTATCAGTAGTTCTGGCCTGTGTTGCATGCTCGGCATGGATTCTAGCCAGCACGCGCATGCATAGAGCATGGCATAAAGTTAGAACAGAAAAGGAGTCAATCCGAGCAGGCCTCAACGCAGCCGAGAAGGGGACCTCCAGCGTCGCTATCCGAGCCGAGCACATCCCCTACGACCTGGAGAAGCGGGCCATCCTACACAGAGTAAGTCAAAGTACCAAGTATCTCAGCTAGCGAGGAAATGCAAGCAAGCTCACACTACGCCCCAGCGCTGGATGATGGTCGCCCACGAATCCCACTTCCCCGCCCCCGGCGCCTACCGCACTTACACCATCGCCGACCTCCCCTTCCTCGTCATCCGCGGCCCCGACGGCACGCTGCGCGCCTTCCACAACGTGTGCCGGCACCGCGCCTACGCCGTCGCGCGGAAACCGTGCGGGTCCTCGCTGCGGCTGGCGTGCAAGTACCACGGGTGGCAGTACGACGCCGCGGGCCGGCTGGTCAAGGCGCCGCAGTTCGCGGACAAGCCCAGCTTCGACCTGGGGGCCAACGGGCTGTTCCGGATCCACCTCCGGATCGACTCGGGCCGGTTCGTCTTCGTCAACTTGGCCACCGAGCTCGCGGACGCGTTTCCGTGGACCGATATCTCCAGCCCGTCGCTGCGAACCTTGGACTTTGGCCAGCAGGGGGCGGGGCAGTGGGGGGGTTCAGCTGGATGTGGGTTGGAGAGTCGCCAGTAAGACCGACGTAGACTTCTACTCGTTCTACTTCGAACTTCCAATGAACACTGACGTGACTGACTGCCATCTACAGCCTTGCTGCCTTGGTTCCTCGACGGAACGCGCTTAATGAACTGCCCATGGCCGAAGAAGACCCTCTCTTATCTATTATCAACCAACCGTTTGCATCTGCAGTACGTCGACGACGCCTCCTTCATCTGCGACCTGGGCGCGGGTGACTTCCTCCTCATCTCGGCCGTGCCTCTCACCGGCAACAAGTCGATTGCGAAATGTACTTACCTGCCATGGACTGCCAGCACATCCGGTGATCTGAGTGCCAAAGCCAGCAGTCTCGAGGCGCTCGTGCGTGTTGAGCTAAGCGCCGCGGTGTCCGCCCTCAAGCACCACCGCATGGCGACGACGGCCCTCGACTTCCAGCAGAGCGCGGTCCGTGAGCGCCTGGACAAGTTCTCGCGGCACGTGCACCAGCACCAGCGCGCCGAGACGCAGGCGGGCCGGAAGCTCAACCCGGCGCTTCGGTGTCCTACTCCCGCCGCCGGCCCTGGTTCTGGTTCTGGTCCTGATTCTGGTGCGGGTTCTAGAACGACGCCGGCGACGACGACCACCAACAGGAGCACCACCACCATCACCACCACCACCACCACCGGCAGTAACCACAACTTCCCGATTGGCACGGCGGGTGAACATTCATCATCAGCAACAGCACCAGGAAGCTCGCAGCCGAAGCAGCAGCAGAAGCAGCAGCAGCGACTGTCATATGTTAGTGATGCTGGTGCTCTTGACGGAGATGCAGCAGCAGACTTGGAGGCAGAGGCGATTGGTCACATGCTCGACGGGCTGGGAGACGGGGCGACGACTAGCGGGTGGTGCCCACAGCTAGCAGGGGAGCGGAGCGCCGAGCTGGAGTGGTGAGTGAGCTGACTTGACTGACGGACAGGCGAGACAGGCTGATTGGTGGAATGGGGTCCGAACTGGGAGGCCAGGAGGGCCGCCATATGCAGGATGATGTTATGTAGAGGTCCGAGGGTGTGGGGGCGCCGCTAATCAGCCGCCTAGAATGCGGTTGTCAGCTGGGGGAACAAGACGACGTCGTCGGCTGTCCATTGCCCTTAGACCTTTGGCGTCAGTAAAGACCATAGCCATAGGAACCGTAGGCGAAACCAGCCAGAAGGAGATCCCGTGTCTCGCTGCCGAATGACGCACAATGGGCGTCGGGTAGATATATCATTGAAGTAACGTGCAGTCGGTCCCGTCCCCAGTGGCGACGTACTCGTTTCCCTGGACAGGTTATCAGCCAGCCCAGCCCAGTCCAGCCTGCCTGTCAGCCCCTACCAGTTCGAGGTTAGCCAGGCAGGGAAAGCTGGGAAAAAGAGAGAGAGAGAGAGAGAGAGAAAGAAAAAAGGCAGCTTGGGCCTGACAGCTTGAATCGGAAAACCCCGTCGATTGGGGTTCGAGAACGCGACTCAGCTGGGCCCTCGTCCCGCCCATCTTGACCAGTTTGTTGTCCCTTCCTTCCCCGGATCGTGGATCGAATGCGATCATCGTCGAACCTTAATTCAAGAGGGCGTGTGGGCTTGGCAAGCCTCCGCGGACACCCACCATTCTCACCACTTTCGCAGTAACATAAGCGCGCGCAGGCGGCTATCTGTAACCAGACTTTGCTCCCGGCCTGCCAGGCTAGACCCCAATGGGCGGCGGCGTTGAGGGGGGCTGGAATAGCCGGGCAGCAGAAAGCTGAACGTTGGATATGGGTGGAAGAAGTGGACGCTAAAAGGATCGTCCGGGAAGCCGGGAGCCTTGGGGGCGCCTTGCTTTGAATCTTTGATGCCCGTCGAGTCAGGGGGGCTCTTGGCGATGACCTACCCCAGACCTCACCCTCTCGTCAGTGCCCGGGGGTCGAGAACCGAACAATCATCCCACAATAGCTCATCAAGCCAAAGGCATAGTCAGCATAGGGCAATCCGTTCCATTAGAGTTCGCACTTGACCCGGAAGAAAAAAAAAAAAACGCCAGTCTCTTTCTCTCCCGCGCCCTTGAGTCACCAGCGGCAACGCAGCTTTTCTTGGCAGCAGTTTGCCTCACCCCCACAGCCAGCGCGGGCCGAGACGAGCGAGCGAGCGAGTGAGCGAGGGAGTGAGTGAGTGATGGCTGATGAAAACGACCTTTACTCAATCCTCGTGTGGCTGCAGCAGTAGATAAGGCAAAGGCAAGAGGGAAAGAAGAGGCCCATCGAGATAAGTAGCGCCCCGGCCCAAGCTGGAACACTGCAACCTCTCCCACCGGAATGAATACACCACCGCCAGCTTAGGTTGAACGGCGGCTTCCAGCGACAAAGGACAAATCGGGTGTCGAGGGCCACCTGTCTGCCTTACCTCAGATATGGTCGGCCTCCCCAGACATGGAACTGCCACTCCCCATTGCTGGTTGCCATCCTTCTTCGCCTCCTTCCATACCCACCTTACCTACGGACTTCATCAATACCAATCACTTCTACATCCCTTCTCCCTGCGCCCTTCCCTGTTAGACCTTTCCAGGAGAATAAGAAAGGAAGAAGAAAGAAGGGCAACTACCACGTTAAGAACCCCTTCAACTCCCACCCCCGCCGCGCACGTTCTTAACACATGCTGCCCTTTCTCCGATATTCCCTCGTCCCCCGCCCCCCGTCCCCCTTTCCCCTGCTCCTTGGCGCGCCAGCTTGGGGCCTGTCGTCAACAACACCGCAGCAGCACGCAAGTAGTCAGAGAGAGGGTAGTTGAGCCAGTGTCATGATCCAATGACACTGCAAGACTCCATCTCACCCCGCCACTTCGTCCTGGGCGGCGGCGGCCCCGTCGTCGGCCCCAGCGAAGATGACGGCATGGTCGGCCCCTCGGGCCACCAGGGAGACATCCACGGCCTGCCCGCCTACCTCCGGTCCGGCCTCATCGCCATCGCCTTCTTCGGCTTCCTCTCGCTCGTCAGCGCCACCGGCCTGTTCGCCTACATCAGCTACCGCCTCCTGCGCTGGCACTACTTCTTCAAGTACCAGAAGCAGCGGCGCCGCTCCCTCAGCGCCCTCGAGTCCCACTGCAGCAGTAATGGCGGCGGCGGCACCGGCACCGGCGGCCGTCGCCCCACGCAGTCCGACATCCCGGACTACACCCTGGGCCTGCCGCAGCTCAACTCGCCCTCGGCCGCCGCTCACTACGTCGGGTTCCATCCCCCGCGCGATTCCCAGGCCCAGACCCTGACCCAGACGGAGACGCGCACGCAGTCCCGGTCCCGGTCCCGGTCCCGGTCTCCCTCGCCCTGCCCCTCCTTTTCGGACTACCACAACCAGTACCAGCAGCACCTCGACGCCGCCGCCTCCGCCGACCGCGACGGCAAGGGCAAGCGGCGATCGCACCACCCCCTCAAGTTCGGCCACAGGCGGCACGCCTCGGGCTTCTCGACCAAGACCACGGCCACCACGGCCTCCTCGCTCGCCGCCGAGGTCGCCACCAACCCCTTCCTCCTGCTCATCTACAACCTGCTCCTGGCCGACATCATCCAGGCCGCCTCCTTCCTCCTGAGCGCCTCCTGGCTCCGTTACGACGCCACCTACAGCAACTCCGTCACCTGCTGGCTGCAGGGCTGGCTCGCCATGACGGGCAAGCTGGCCGCGAGCGCCTGCCTCGTCTTCGCGTCTGGCCTCACCTACCTGACCGTCGTGCGCGGCTACCGCGCCTCGCCCCGGGCCCTCTATGCCTCCATCGCCGCCGTGTGGATCTTCACGTATGTTATCGGGGGCGCGGGCGTCGCCATCACGCATAACGGCCGGGGAGGGGGTGGCTGGTTCACCTGGTCCAATGGCTGGGTAAGTTTCTTCCACTTCATCAACGCACCATCATCATGGCCCTGACTGACATGGAAAACAGTGCTGGATAAGCCCCACCTTCCGTGGACAGCGCTTCTGGCTCGGCTACTTCTGGATCTTCCTCAGCGTCGGCCTCACCATCCTCATCTACGGCGCCACCTTCGTCACCATGCTCCGCCGCAAGCGCCTCTCCTGGCGCCACATGCCCGAATCCGACCTCGAGTCCTCCGACCAGCGCTCCCAACGCTCCCAGCTCTCCCAGTCCCCATACCAGCAACGACGCCCCTCCCGACCTCACCGAGGCAAAAGGCCCCGCCCCGTCCCCTCGGGCCATCACCCCGCCTTCTTGGTGTACCCCTTCATCTACCTGCTCGTGACCGGTCCCCTCGCCACCGGCCGCATGCTCACCATGGCCGGCTACGACGTCAGCATGAAATTCTACCTCTTCGCCGGCGTCCTCTCGGCCGCGCATGGCTTCTTGAACGTGGCGCTGTGGTCCGTCTGCATCCTCTTCATGGACGAGAAGGAGCAGGAGGAACTCGGGCTCGACCGTTTCATGCGCACGCCCAAGGAGCGCACCTACGGCAACATGGTCTGGATTCAGGGCGGCAACGGGCCCATCGTTGGGGACGGCCGCGGCGGCGGGATCGGCAGCGGCGGAAGGCGTAGGGGATCTTGGGCCCAGCGATTCTTTGGTGGTGGTGGTGGCGGTGACGGTGGCGGCGACGGTGACGGCCAGACACTATGGCGCAACCAGACGACGGCCCAGGTCCGGCCTTGGGGAGGAGCCGGGTTGGGAATTGATGACGGCTCGCAGAACAGCCTGAACCGACAGACGACGGGCCCGAGTGAAAGGGGGAGGAGGCAGTCGCGAGGTTTCCGAGATGCAAATTCTCACGACCGTCACCATTGAAACCTCGAGAGATAGTACGGAACAGCCAAAGGGTCTAGAGTCATAATTTCAACTGAATAAGATGTTAAAAAAGAAACCCAGTGGCTCCAAAGTGATTGCTGGCGAATAGGCCTTGAATCAATACTTTGCTGTGGTAACCACACATTGCTGTCATCGTCCTTATATGCCTATGTATCGTGCTCGTCCACGATGAGGCCGACTTACTTATCCACTTCGCTAAGGGGAATTGGTTGGTACTTGGCCGTACCTAAAGCTTCCTCGACCTTGTTCATGTACACCAACACCATCTCCTCTTCCATACGTCGCCCCACGATCTGAACGCCCACGGGTAGACCATGCATGGCTGTGGCGTCGTAGTGCTTATAAGCACCCTGGGCTACTCCGTTGAGCTTGTTGATGTTGAACGTAGGCGGAAGCTGATCGAGATCCTTGTCGACGCGTGTGACGGGGATGATGCCGGCGGTGTAGTCCAGCTGTTTCGCGACGGTCAGAGCTAGATCCAGCCAAGTTCAGATGGAAGGAAGGGAGACTTACAACATTGAACAAGAATGTGTAGCCACAGCTGCTCACTGCATCCTTCATAGCACCATGCGGTACGGCAGGCGTCGCATTAGGCGGGGTGATCAAAAAGTCACAGCGCGACTTGTGCCACCAGTCGAACCATTTGGCTCGGTATGCCTCCCGCTTGGCGACGAGTTGCCAATTCTCGTAGGCACTCTTGGGATGCCAGTTCTTCACTAGGCCGGCCCAGACATCGTCTCTGCGGATGAACCTAACCCACAAGTAGTACATGTACTTGAGCGGCCACGGAATGCTCATCAAGAAACGCATCTGCGCGGCGCCCGGATCATTCTGTTCGCCGGTGCGGAAGAAGCTCGAGAACATTTGGCAGCCATCGGCGGTGAGAAGTTGGGATCCCAGGACCAGGCCCTCGTACGGAGATGGAGGGTCTATCTCGACAATCTCGTACCCGGCTTGCTTCAGTGCAGCCTCCACTTGCTCCAAGGCTCGACGGCAAGCTGGACTAGGATCAACGACGCCGTCGGTTCGCATTACACCCACCCGAAATTTGGCCTTTTTTTCCAGCATTTTCTCGTAGTTGTGGGCCCAGGGCTTGCAGATGGTGGTAGGATCGTAAATCCACGGCTTCATCGCTATGACGGCCCATACAAAGTACCTCAGGTCGTCCAGAGTCCGGGCCATCGGGCTGAAGACGCTGGGTACCCCTTCCTGGCCCGGCATCGAAGTCTTTACCCCCGCTTTAGGCCACCGGCCCGTGGAGCAACGAAGACTGTAGATGCCGGAGAAATGTGCAGGCACTCGTACACTCCCAGCCACATCACTTCCAATGCCGATCCTGCCTCCGAGAGCCAGCAGTGCTGCTTCGCCTCCGGTGGAGCCGCCCGGTGAGTAGTCGCTGTTGTGGGGGTTGGTGCACCGGCCCCAGACATCGTTGGCGGACTCGAAACTCAGCAGGGTCGTAGGCAGATTAGTCTTGACATAAGGGATGGCGCCCATATCTTTGAGCATAGTGACCATAGGTCCGTCCTGATCAAGCGGCTGCTTGTTGCCGACGAAGCTGCTGTAGCCGACCGTGGTGTCGAATCCTCCCACGTCGATGCTGTCTTTCAAGCTGATGGGAATACCGTTCAAGAGACCGCCGCTAGGACGGCCACGAATGCGGTCGAGCCGAGTCACGGCTTCCGAGATCATGATCTCTGTGAGACAGTTTGTCTTCTCGTGGGCCCTGAGGGCAACTTTGCCGTAGGTGTGCAGAACATCCTTGGCTTGGATAGATCTGTCCCCGATGCGTCCTACAAGTTCTTGAATTGGCATGTCGATGACCTCGCTGTCAAACTTGGTAAAAGGTCCATGGCATTCAGTCAAGTCGCGTATGCGTTGAGCACGTTCATTCTGCTTGAAGCGACTGCATATAGGTGGCAGTAGGTTAGAGGCCGGCAACGTCGGAGCTGGGACAAGAACACATACCAATCCAACCGGTGCTGGAGATAATCTAGGGGGAAGACCATGGTTGATGAGCCGTCTTCGACATGTAGAGGAGTCGGGAGGTGAAAGTTGCTGGCGAGATGGATATGGAATCAGAATAGACGGTGTTTGAGAGAAAGCAATTCGAGGTTGAGCATTTGCCCTCGGCCAAGAACAGTGAATACAAGAATGTAGGCCGAGGATCAATGTGAGAAGATTCCGCCATGGTCCATCAACTGCGAGACAGGCATAGGCTTGCAGCTACATCTTCCTGACTTGAGGTAAGCGCGGACGGTTTTGGGGTAGCTGCCCACTGCAGTCTGCAGACCCCAATTCCCCCGCAATCCACCTGCCTTAGCAACTGTCTTAGCCACTGGGTACGGCACTGGCAGAGCATGTAGCAGCCAATCAGGGTGCGGTTTCCTGGGCCGATAGGGCCCCCCGTTGATAACCGCCCGCCGCTTCCCCGTGACAATGGAGCTACACAGGGTTAATCCGATTAGAGTCCAAGCCGAAGTTGGAAGATAGCAACTGCTGGCAACCGAGTTGTTTTGGTCTCATTTGAGCAGCCTCGCTACACTAGCTGATGTCTCTTCACCGGAAATCAGATGACCAAAACAGATGAGCGCTTGCAACCAACTGGTACCTGAACCTCGCATAACAGGTCAAGTGACGACCGAGGCTCAATTGGTGTTTTTGTTTCGTTAGCTTGCTCTACATTGCCAGAGATGCCTGTGACCACATCGGGGCCTTGCCCTCGCGGAAGGAACCCATGACAGACTTCAAACCGAAATTAGAATTCATTGTAATAGGTACGTCCCTATTGTTAGTGCACGCTCACCCATCAACCTCGCTCGCCCCTTCAAACCCTCCGTTTGGGCCTAAGGCCCGTCCTTAATAACGAAATGGCCTTGCAGATTACACACGCTCGCTTCCGGCCGATGGTGATGTATGCCCCGTGCTTTTTGGTAGGGTACAGACCCACTGCCTTCAAGGCCATCGAATAGTTCGAAATTCAACCTTCCAATTTCATGAAACGCCAAACACCAGTGCCAAAGTACAAACCCTCTCTATATCGAAATACTAAGGAATGCATGACTCCATCCACGCCTTGTGGGGTCACAGAGGCTTCGTCACCAGTAGCCCTTGTAGTCCCCAGACAGACCAGCGCACACTGAACCCCATTGTTGAATCGACGCCAGCACTGCAAAGTGAACAACCAAAAGAAGCGAAGTAACACTCCAGCCGCTGTTCAGCCGTCCCAGGCCTCCAGCCCGGTAGCCCAACGACTGCGACCGCCATCTGATGAGCTCTTGTCTCTGAGGCAGGCCGAGGTCCAAAGCAGCCAGACTGACGAGCGGAAGGCCAACGCTCGGTTTTGCCATATACGGCCAGCAGAGTTGGGAAAAAGAGTACATCTTCACCACGAACAGCGCAAACCGCACCAGGAACAAGGCGGTGTCCACATTTTGATGGTAGATGTACCACGCCCGATGTTGTAACAAAATTCCCCTATGCCTGATGTCTTCCAGAACGGTTGTTGGCGGTGCCATAAGTAGCGGCGGGGACGGCTGCGGGTGAAGACGTTCTTCCAAGCCCTCATCTTCAGAAGGCTGGTGGGCGAAGCCATTTCCAGTGCGTGGCACAATGAGAGCATGTGATCGACGTCGGGGAGTCGTCGGTGGCATATTCTTATGCGTGCCGTCGTGACCAGATGGCGAGCTGTGATCCGGGAGGCTGGATATAGACATGGGGGATTCGGGCGTTTCTATACTATGCTCAGCCACCGTATCTCTGAACCGCTGTTTATTTGGGTCAGGCACAGGCGTTCCTGGCATGGGGGAGTCCAGACTATGAATCCGACGGCCCTCCAAACCCACCGGAGGACTAGAACTTCTGGGCTCTCTCCGCGGAACAGACGAGTTGGACTCGTGATTCATGGCCGTGAGGACTTCAGTTGCGCTGGGGCGATCAGTCGGGTTCAGGGCTAGCATCCTCTTAAGTAGATGGTAAAGCTTCGGGGGGCAGGTCTGGGCGCTCGCGTCTCTCGTCCTGAAACCCCTTCCAGTGGGATATTTCTGCCCGCAGCTGGTCGATATCTTCGAGCTCTTCTTGAACCGTGTTTGCATTGATATAAGGCAACCGGTTAAAACATAGAAAATAGAGGATCATGCCTAGCGAGAAGACATCCGACTTGGTGGTGAAGTTGCCGAAACGCCCAGCAGCATCCTGTATGAGAACTTCAGGGGCGCAATACGAGATCGTGCCTGTTGTGCCTGTAGACTTCCTTGTCGCATTCTCTGGCTGAACCTCTCCGAAATCACTGATTAGACATGTGAGTTTGCCGTTCTCGCGATGTAAAAGGCAGTTGCTCGGTTTCAGGTCACGGTGGATGTAGTTGGCAGCGTGTAAATAGGCAAGCCCCGAAACGATGTCTCGAAACAGCGAGTAGATCTCTTCAAAGGACAGGCGGCGCTGCTGGTTCACAAGCACGGGTTTCTCGGAATGGCTCTTCGAGCGCCGCCGCATCTGCGCCTTGAGTTGTTCTTTGGTGGTCTCTTTGGGTTGGTCGCCCACTATATAGCGCAATAGGTCGCCGCTGTTGCAGTATTGCTGAAGGATAAAGGCACATGCGACGCTGGGTCCAAAGCGGTGCAGCTTCACATCCTCCAGCCAAACATGTCGGTACGAGACGAGGTTGGGATGCGACAGCTTGGCAAGCAGCTCGACTTCAATCAACACCTTTTCCAACCAGGCATGGTCGTCCCCGACGGGCACTCGCTTGCAGGCGAAGTGGCCAAGGTGGCATCCATCAATCTCGTGACGGACTAGAAGGACGACCCCCTTCCCGCCTCGGCCCAGTTCCCGCTCCTCGACAAAGAAGGTCTTGAAGTATTGAGGACTGAACGCATCTCGCCTTATGCGTCCTCCTTGCGGCGGGATGGGGGGTGCTGGACACGAACTCGGCTTCTTGGACGGCGGGCGAGGCAATGGGCAAGGCGGGCTGGGTCAGCCGTCGTATGGGACTGGGAGGGGCAGCGCGCGAGTTGATATTATCCTCATTGTGGCCGGCCTGGAGCATGCGAAAGTAATTGGGGTCGACATAGGTCTTGTCGCGGCTCGAAGGGATGTTGTCGTAGCGTCGCTCGGGCGAAGGCGAGCGAGGTCGCAGCGACTGGTGGCATGTGGGGCATTCCGTCAAAGAGAGGCCGCGGATCTCGAGTCGCTGCGATGACGGATCGCGCACCACGAGGGCATCGTGGTGACGTCTAAGGAGGAAGACAGAGACTAGAGTCAGCCATAGAGTGCATTTGGTGTGGGATGAATTTGTATCAAGCGGCGGGGAGTTAGGGTATTGCTTGGAGGAGCCGGGATGCGTTATGGAGAGACGGCGAGATGGGATCGCGACTAGGAATGACGTACAGAACGATTTCACGGCCTTCTCTCGAGGTGTAGGGGATTAGCTCCATGGCGCCCGAATCCTCTTTCGGGGAAGTGCGGTCTCGTGGAAGGTGTTACCATGGAAGGGCGAGCAATGCGTTCATAAGTATATAGAGACAATGATCATGCCCGTCTTTGCAGCTTTGTTGTCTTGCTGAGATCCCAGATTCGCAAAGGATTTTTGTTTTGATCAATTGAGATTGGGAGGCAAGGGAAGTGGGATTGGATGCTCATTGGCAACGAACGTACGGATGTGGGTCGGCCTGGGGATCGAATGACACTAGAACTTGCCCCGCCTTCAGCTGCCATTCCGCCAAGCCGAGCGCTATGGATCGCCGGATTCACTGGCAGACTGGGGTGCATAGGTGTCCATAGGGCAGTCCTAGGCACTTGGAGCGTTGGAACCTATTTGCCTAGCAGTCAGAGCTCGGAGGTTTGCAGATTCAAACTCCTCTTTCAATTTCCCGGAGTCAACACCTGGTGCAGGAGAAGTTATCGCCCTATTTCCATCGACAACATCGCAGATTAAGAGTGACACGGGCGGGCCCAGCGGAATCAATGGAGTGTTGACAGACTGTGGAATCACTAACCAGTCAATCATTTCCTGTACGATCCGGGCCCGGAAGCCGGATAGACAAGATCAGTCACTCCACTCCCTTGCCGGAGTGTAAAACATGGTGTCTCGGGTTGCCGGCATAGCTCCGAGATGCAGTTGAGTCCTGTCCGAGACTTATCTACACCGTCTGTGAAGATGGCAAAGTCAGCCGGCTCAATGGGGGCCCATCAGTGGCAGCTGGGTGTCCATTCCAACCAGACCTGATGTATCCCATTATGGACCATCAAGTGACTTGTGCAGGGCTACGGGTTCAATATGCGGGCTATCTTCAATAGATCTGCCTGTTGATGTGCCTTTACCATGCAATCTGTTCCCATCATCGCATGTCTCACTAATAGGGCACGCAGTCAAGGACTCGCTTTTTCGAAAGACGGTTTCCTGGGAGGTAGAAATGCCACCAACCTGACCGCTGCAGTCTCCCATCTCCCATCTCCTGGTTCAGCATACCTAACACCAACACGATAGTCCTTTTGCTGGAGGACTATGTATATAATATGTCACACTGCCCACCTTTACTCGCATGGTCGACCACTGCTACCCTCTCGACATCTGTCATATGTCCTAGCTATCTTCGAGCGGACACAACTGGTGTCAGAGGCCGATGGTGTCGATGTGAGCAGGCTAGTGATGGAGTGTCGAAAGGCCATGTTGTACGACTTATTAACTCGTTGTCAATTGACATGTACTTGAAGATCCTTCTGTGTTCCCGCGTACCTGACTTCCGTACACGCGACCTCACCACTTATCGATCTCAGACAAGCTCAAGTGCGAGTCTTGATCCGTTTCAGGCGCAAGAATGGTGTTTTCCCTCTTTTTTTTTCTTTTCCTTTTTTTTCTGTCTGTCTTTTTACAATCACTGGGGACATGACTTTTTGTTGCGCATTGTCCCACTGTAAAACCGGGAAACCAATGCGGGGGATTTAGAGGGCATGGCAAGGCTCCACCTCGATTCTAATCCTCTTCCGTTACGAACTGCAAGCACTCACCAGCCGCCGGGGAACATGTCTGTTTGACACTACTGAGGATGGGCGCTATCATCTCCGTCGTCCAAGACCACGCCAGGAGCCTGTTCTCGGCCATCACCCTATTGCAGGACCAGTGGAAAGACTTCCAAGCGGCTGTCGCCCGTGCCTCGCTCTCGCCGGGGCTGCCAGTCTCCAACCCCTCGACGCCATACTGGACACAGGATCCGCCATATCCCGAATTGGTGAAGCATCAGTCAGCGGAGCTCCCGAGTCAAGCAGATGTTGCCATCATAGGCTCAGGTATCAGCGGCGCTGCCGTGGCCCATTGCCTCTTGGCTTTGGGCGCAAAGGACAGCTCTGCAGGGGCTAGATTTGATAGTGTCGTCGTACTCGAGGCCAGAGACATATGCAGTGGTGCCACAGCCCGCAACGGTGGCCACATCAAGGCGTCTGTTTACGATGTTTATCCGCGCTTTGCCAAAACCATGCCCCCAGACCGGGCCGTGGCATTGACCCGGTTTCAGCTGCAACATCTTGATGTCCTGGTCGATCTTTGCAAGGCTCGAGGAATCGATGCCGCCGAAGCAAGACAGGTTGAGACTGTGGATTTGTTCCTTGACAAGACTTCATTCGAGAAGGCTGTCAGACATGTCGAGGAGACAAAGGCCAACCTCCCCGAAGATGCGACGAGAACATGGCAGCGCAAGGAGGCCCAGGAGGTGGGTTGACGCAAGTCTAACAAGACACTTCAAACACATGGCTGACCGCTGCATGACAGAAATTTGGCACCGGCGAAACTGTGGCTGGGGCTATCTCGTACAAAGCGGGAGCCATTTGGGCCTATCGCTTTGTGACCACCCTCTGGCACCAGCTTTTGGCCGAGTTTCCCGATGCCCTTTCCATTGAGACACACACTCCCGTCGAGGCCATCCTGGCCGACGACCCAAGGGCACCGAAAGGCTACCCTTATGCGATCCAAACACCCCGAGGCACTGTATTTGCGCGTAATGTCGTTCACGCCACCAACGGCCATGCATCCCATCTTGTCCCGGGCCTGCGCCGTAAGATTACCCCGGCACAAGCTCACATGTCGGCCCAGAAGCCTGGACGTCTCTTCTCCCAAGATCACGGAACCCATCGTTCGTGGGGTGTTGTGTACGAGAATGGGTTCGACTACGTTACACAGCGGCCGCCCGAGCCCGATGCGGGCAGTGCGCGACAGAGTCAAGGAGACCTGTTGTTAGGTGGCGGCTTTGTCCGCTCATCCAAGCAAGGCATCGATATGATCGGCCTGTCGGACGACGGGGCGTCTCTGGATGGGTTGACGCTGGCCCATATTGCTGGCATCTTCCCCGCCGTCTTCTCGCCCAACTGGGGTGGAGGCGCCGAATTCAAGCAGGTATGGTCGGGGACGCTGGGATTCACAGGCGACTTGATCCCCTTCGTTGGGAAACTCGGCAATAGCCTCACGGGTAGGACGCCTCCGGATGCGGTTATGTCGGGCCCAGACGAAAAGCCGAGCGGTGAATGGATTGCAGCGGGTTTCTCCGGCGAAGGTATGGTCTGGGCGTGGCTTGCCGGAACCGCCCTCGGTATCATCATGAGTGCTCGAGAGGATGATGATATGGCTGGGGGCCCAGGATGGCCAGCTGGACGACTACTAGACTGGTTTCCGCGTGAAATCCTTGTATCTGAGCAGAGGTTAAGGAGCGCCGATTTGATCAACTTGGCCAATCAATCGTGATCATTATATGGTTCTTGGTAACTCGAGGTCATTAAAACGGGGGAGAATAGAATCCTAGGCTCCTCGGTATATAATTATCTTTGGAATATAGATATCAAGAGTAGACATCCATCCATGAATTCAAATCGATATCATGCTTGAGACCTTCATGTAAAGTCACCTACCAAAAGTCTCCGCAATTTCGCCATTCTTCACCAAAACTCATGCTTTTTAAAAATTAATATAAAATACATGATAAGCTAAATAAAATATAAAAGAAATTTTATAATATAGTTTTTAGTACATTATTTAATTTAATACTTTTAAAAATTTCTTTTTTTTATTTCTTTTAATTAGTAAAAAACATTAAAATATAAATAAATATAAGGTAATATTTAAATCTTTTTATAACTCTTAGTATTTTAAGTTATTTTTTATTTTAAAACTTAGAATATATTTATAACTTATAAAGAAATCGATTATAATACTCTTTTTATTTTTAAACCTTTATTTATAATTTTATATATAAATAATAAAAATTACACTTTTTTAAAAATTATATATTAATTATTTATTAAGTGAAAAATAAATAATTTTAATATTTAATAATATATTAATAATCTCGAAGTAAAACATTATATAAAAATATTAAAACCGAATTTTATTCGATTTTATTTTAATTTTATAGCTTTTATTAAAGTAGTAGCGTTTTGGTGAGAATAGTGGTCATTGCGCAGACTTTTGGTAGGTGATTTTAGCAATGGTCGGAAGGCACTTACAAAAGATCCCCACCACTAGTCCCCCACACAATTGTTTACCCCAGCTATCAACAGAACTCCAGGCCTGGATCCTAATAGTTTGCACACATTCCCATGTTTGAAGCAAAGCGGTACACTGGGTAGGCATGATCGAATATTGATGCTCGGCAAGTCAAGGAGCTTTGAGGCGCAGACCCCGTCGACCCGAGACAAATCCACCAGCCGCAGAGACAAGCCAGCTGCCACGCCATTAGCATTAAGAACTACACTATCCGTAACCATAAACAAAACAATGCGAGACGCCACCACCCATGTGCATACCGAACCCCAAATACCCTAGCAAGAGAAGCAGCATTTTATGTAGGTAAGGTATATATATATATATACGTTTTGCTTCGGAATCGAATCCAAGTACAGACAGAAAAGACAGACAGGCAGGCAACTCATTCCGCCTGTGCTTGCGGGCACTCAGCTCAGCTTCAACCAATCCATCTCTCCAGGGTATCTCGAACAATCGCTAAAGGACTAGAAGTGTCAATCGCCGCCGCCGCCTTCTCCCTCCGAATAGCCAGGTGGGGTCGCTGCCCGCGGATCTCGTCCTCGGAGTACCAGCGCCCGTGCAGGCCGTAGGGCACGCGCTGCGGCAGCTTGATGCGCGCCACGACGTCCGTCATGTTGCGGGCGTCGACGACCCACAGCTCGCTCTTCGCAGCGACCTCCTGCTTGCCATCGATGTCGTCATCAGGGCACTCGCCGTTCGCGTCGAGCTGCGACTCGTCAAAGACGTACGTGAGCAGCCAGCCGTCGTCCTCGACCTTCGCGTCGGCCCGCGGCACGAACCGGGGCTCCTGCGCGTACCATCCCTTAGGGAGGCGGAACAGCTTGACCGGGTCGTCCAGGTCGGTACTCTGGTACACCTGTTCGATACCCCGCGTGTCGATGCAGCCTTTGATCTGCTGCGGCGGGTGCGCGGTCCCGCGGGCGATCAGGGCCGTCGCGTCGATCTTGGCCAGGTGGTCGATCTTGGCCGCTTTGCCGAGGGCCGCCGAGAAGTACGAGCTCGAGCCCGTGCTGCAGCCGTAGATGTACCGCGCCGTCCGCATTTCGTACGCGGGCGAGATGGTCGGGAACTCGAAGGGGATCGCCGCCAGGGCCCACTGGTTCCGGATCGTGGGCTTGTTGTCCGGCGACAACGTCTCATGGTCCGTCAAAAGAGGGAAGTTGAAGTAGTATAATCGACATTGCTCCTCCTCGACGTACTCGGGCGGCACGGGCTTCCGGTTCGGCGGTGCGAGTGCGCCGGCGCTGTACACGACCGACGCCGAGGTCAGGCGGCAGGCGAGGAGGTGCACGTTAGTTTCGGGGACCGGCCCCGGGGTGATGGTCTCCCAGCAGTTGGCCGCGTGGAAGATGACGCACGCATTGGTCTCGAACCACTGGATCTTGTGCGGCTCGTACCTCGGAAACACGCCGAATCGGGAACGGTCGGTCGGGTCATAGGACACCACGGGCTTCCCGGTGAGATTGTTCATCGGGTCGAGAGAAAGGGGCAGATCCATGATCACGGTGTGTTTTGCGGCAACGCCAAAGTCGTGCATCATCTTGGGCGATCCCATGCCGGGAATCGGCATGTCAAACCTGGGGCCGAGTATCCTCCCGCCGCCCTTCTTGCGTTGTCTGGTTGGGGGGACGATGGAGTAAAAGACGTAGGGCTCGATGAAGACGGCGTGGAAGGTGATCATCTCCTTGGTCACCGGATCCACCCTCGGGTGGCCTGTGGTCCACTCCTTCATAAATGCGATGGAGGAGTCACCGCCGAACCCCGACCGCTTGTCCCGGCCCGGTTCGTTTTCTGCTTTGCGTCCATTGTACCAACCTACAGTCTCCAGACTCGGCAGCTGAAAACGCATGGGGGGCCGCTCTCGCATGTTGCAAGGGCTCGGCCGTCATGATACACGACGCCCGTGTTGGCGACGCTGATCTTCTTGATGCGCTGCCGCGATCCGGGCAGGGCGGAGAGGAAGGCCAGAAACACGGTCCTCATAACCACCAGTAGGATGGTGATCAGCGAGCCGCTCACAAGGGTGGCGATGCTCGGCAGGATGGGTTTCTTGAGATTGCCATTGCCCTTGGCGTTCAGGTAGACGTCGGTCAGCACGTACTGATTCACAAACTCGGGCGTGACTTGTGTGTTCTTCTCGCCACTTCTCCTGAAAAGAACACCGCTGAGCATGCCATCCCCGTCGAACCAGTGCGCGTCCCGGCCTAGGTCCTCGTTTGTGGTTGGATTTCCTCCGTTGCGAACATACTGACCACCGGCAAGCTCTCTGGGTATGTCTCCCTCATACATGCATGCCGTGAGTGGCCGTGTATGGCGTATGGGAGCAAAGTTCCCCGACAGGTATCTGTGACACGGCATTAATGGGTTGGTTTCATGGGATGGGCTCGAGTTATACTGACGGATGAGGATGGCCTCGCTTCCCCCAGTGCCTCTCCCGTGGTTGCTCGCGTTGTATCTGCTCCTCCGCCTCAACAACAGCTATCGAAAACCCTTCCAACATGTCGGTATGGTGTTGTGCTGCCTGATAGCAAGATCCTCCGGTGCGGGAGTCACACCTTGCGAGTCACGGAGTATGTCGTGATCGAGGACGATGTGTGCTAGAGATTTCGCGTTACACCGAGGAAGCCGGGCGTTAGTGTTGAGGCTGGAGCTACGGTGATTTTACATCCTAGACACCGTGACTCGGCGACTGCGAACTACCGGATTTTTTTTTCTTTTTTTCTCTGTCAAGTCCAAACATTGCGTTCAGTTCGACACGGCATTGCATTGGCCTTGGCCAGGAGGGGGTCTGGCATTTTGGGACGACTATGACGGCATTGCCTGTACCCCTCGACTTCAGATATCATGACCAGCAGCAGACAGGGGCCGGAACTGACCAGTCAAAACTCAGCGCCTACACCTGGCATATGTACATGTAATCAAATGGATCGCGCCTTCGCTTGGGGGAAAGTTAGCATCAAGTAAGCATTACCCATGGTTACCAAGTTTTGCTCGTGAATAACTCGGGATTAGGTTGCAACACATTGTTGCGATTGGAAGTCCATGATCAGATGAGTGGGCGATGAAGCCGACCTAAATCGTGCATGCAGTCTGAGCTCAAGCTGCATGTCGGGCATTGGCGGCAATAGCCTCTGGACAGTAACCTCTGGACAGTGCCAGCGGCTTTTCTCCACCCACACTCACTGGCGTTTTTAGTGCTTCCAATGCCGTTCAGTGCCTGCAGTCAGCCACTGCCGCAACTACTACTACCTACATCTTCAGTACGTACCTCCCGAGACACTGCTGCAACTGCATTCTTTTCGCCAGGGGAATCAAGACAGCAAACCTGGGCCTGTCTGTTGACGGCCATCGCTGAGCAATTATCCGGAGCGGTTATGGCGGGATCCCTCTGCTAAAAAGACCACACGCTGGTGTAGGTGGAGGAGGTGGTGAGATCATACAAACTTCACAGTTGCATGTCCATGCCAAAGCAGTCAGGTCACTGCAGTGACATGAGGGGTCGATGATTCATCACCACCGAAACCTAAAACCCACGACGCCTTTACTGGTGGACACACGATGCAACACACACGCACGAGCATTATCACATCCTAGTGGTACAGTAACACCCTTTTTCACCACGCATGGGATCCTTATCCACACTGCTACTTCAGGACTGTCCAATCCCCATCACCCCGGTCGCTCTTCCGACGATCCCGCCCCGGCTGATGATGGCTAGAATCTGGACTTGTCGTCAAGGACAACCCCAGAAACCTCACCAATACCGATCGCCCATCCACCGGATCCGGCTAGTCGCTGCTCTTTAGGTTAAGCTGTTCTACTAAGCACTTGTCCGGCAGACAGGGGCTCCCCCTGCGATGAGAAGCTTGTTTCCCGATCTTGGCGACTGTTGTTCGAAGCTCGTGGCGAGCCCCTCACGGCCTTCATCAGAGGCGTCCATCCTGTGCATGCCGTTGATGAAGAGCGCACGCATGTCGATGAGGAGTAGCCTGACTTTTCAGATCACGGATGTGACGGGCGCCGGTCAGAGGCCGAGTGGTCACTACTTCACCCGAAGGTACTAACTACTGTACGATGGCTTGCAGTGCAGGCGGCCTGACTTGGACTCTGGTTCGTTCGTCTCGGTTATCCATGCCAATCCTATGACACGATTGCATTTCAATGAATGGCTGCTGGGGCCCTAAGGAACGTGAAGATGAAGTCACTGCACCTCCTTAGCCCACGGGCGACCCCGTCGCGTTCGCATTCAAATACTGGACTTGCCCAACCTTGAATCAGGATGCTTCATCTCTTACTATCATCCACCTCAGACTAACACCACTCAGCGGCATCAACTAAAGGTGCCAGGTCATCATTTCTGGGCGGTGTTCACTCATACACCTTCTCTATCAAACCCAAGACCCAAAGTAGTTGCAGTCGCCAGATAATACGTCAAGATGGGCAATAACGCACTCGCAACCAACAGCGTTATCGGGCAGCACGCCAACCTCGAGATCACGACCCATGGCTCGGACTGGTACTTCACCGTCTGCGCCATCATGGGCTTCTCGACCCTAGCCTTCATGGGCATGGCAATGACAAAGCCGCAAGGTCACCGCATCTTCCACTACCTCACGGCCGCCATCACGGCGACGGCCTGCATCTCCTACTTTTGCATGGGCTCAAATCTGGGCCAGGTCCCTATCCAAGCCGAATTCGTGCGACCCTTCCGTCGCCAAGTAGCCTCCGCGGGGACCCGAGAAATCTTCTACGTGCGCTACATCGACTGGTTCATCACGACGCCTCTCCTGCTCACCGACCTCCTGCTCACGGCCGGTATCCCTTGGCCGACGCTCCTCGCCGTCATTTTTGCTGACATCGCCATGATCGTGACCGGTCTCGTCGGCGCCCTCACCCAGACTCGCTACAAGTGGGGTTTCTGGACCTTCGGCATGTTCGGTCTCTTCTACATCATCTACGAGCTCGTCGGCCCCGCCCGCCGCCACGCTAGTGCCCTCGGCGACGGCCCCAGCAAGGCCTTCCTCACGTGCGGTGTCCTCCTGTCCTTCCTCTGGTTCCTCTACCCTATTGCCTGGGGCCTGAGCGAAGGCGGCAACGTCATCCACCCCGACTCCGAAGCCGTTTTCTACGGTATCCTCGACGTCATCGCTAAGCCGGTTTGGGGCGCCCTCCTCCTCTGGGGCCATCGCAACATCACGCCCCAGCAGCTCGGTCTCCACATCCATGACAACACCAGCTCCTCCGCCGCGTCCGAAAAGGGACGTGGTCCCCATGGTGCTCATGGTGGTGCTCCTGATGGCCCTGCTACCACGGCTGGCGCCAACGGTACTCCCGCCACTGCCGGTGCTGGTGGTGCTACTGTCTAAAACAACCGCAACGGTGTCTGCGATGTTCGTCGGATGGCATTCGGAGACAAGAAAGCTGCGGAGTTTGGTATACCCCCTTCATATGCTCGTCTTATGTTGATTGGTATTATCTATGTTTCTGCTGTTGTTGTTGGCTCGGTCCATAATACCCCTTAATATCATCGTCGGCCATTATTTATGAGGGACGGCGTGGATGATGAGCTTGGTTCCCGGTACAGTTGGTTTTATGTTTCGAATACCCACACGATCTTTAGACTTGTGCCTCTTTGATATCCAACTTGAGTACTCGAGATGTAATTATCTCAATATCTAACGATCAATTTTAATCAATATTACCGTCGTTCCACTCTGACACCATGACTTCTGGATGGTGTGTAACACACCCGCGATACCTTCAAACCCTCATCAATATCTCCTGCCAAACATATCGATCCTTGACTGAAGGTCTAGTGTTGATGCGGTCCTTAGGCACAGTCACTTCTCAGTCTCAGTACATGAGTCGCGTTTCGTCCAGTCTCCCCTTTCGAAGCTACCCCTCCCAAGCTCTCGTCTCCGCAACATCCTTCCGCAGTGAAAGAAGTCCTAAAAAGGCTGGTGATAAACGGTCTCGACTTTAGCAAGGTCTACTCATCGAACCGGCACGAACTCAACTTCTTAGTGCTAGGCTCTTGGGTTCTCATCGGACGGAAGTTGACAGCCGTCCTACTCTGGATGGGTGTACTAGTACGACGTTGCTGGGCAGAGATTTAACCCCCCCCTACTCAAGTACATTTTTGTAGAGGTAACAGAGTCAAAACTTACCCATCCAGGGTAGTAGGCTCCAATAAGGTCAAGAAAGCTGCATGCACGGTCACGCGTTTCAAACACAATTGGCATTTGATAGGTTCGTAGTATTAGTGGTCCACGATGTGCACACGTTTTCCTTTCTCTCATGTGGCATAGGCTCTATGAAATGCACCTCCTAAACCGCCGCCTAATATTTACGATTCCGGCCAGCCTCGTGCCGGATTTGAGACGGGTAACAGAGGGGGGCAATGCCAACTTGTGACTGGAGTGGCATCTCCAATAGCAAACCCTCTTGACGTCTTGGGCTCCGATATTCAACCTGGTGTTGGTCACTCACCTTGGTTCTCGGTCCTGCAAAAGAGCGCGCATCCCCCTGATTGTTAAACACCAGCATCAGCCCACCCCGCAGCACCACCACCCCCAGCAAGCCACGTCGTTTACCAACTCCTCCCCCCTTCTCCTTTTCCAGCGTACGTGCTCCCGTCCGCCGCGGCGCCCTTGTCCCCAAAGACACTCCCCGGTCCGAAGTTGGGCGTCCCGCCCAGCGACCCGAAGACGTCGCCCAGGTAATTGGCGGCCGGGATCCCCGGGCCGTACACCGCGTCCCAGTCCGACAGGATGCCCGCGACGATGCGGCTACCGGCCTTCCAGGTGTTGTTGATGGCGAGCTGGAAGCCGTTCTGGCCCAGTAGGAGCAAGTGGTCCAGGGCGGTCATGGAGGGCGGGGGACGGTCGAAGTTGGAGCCTGTAACGCACGTGGGGTTATTAGGAAATTACTAGGTTCTGACATGTTACACATGGACACATGGCCAAGGAGAAGAAGGTGAACGGGCGGAATGGGATTTGTGGATTAGAGTTAAGCAATATGCAAGGGAAAGTTTCGTCGGTTTAGTCCGTGAGGGAACGATAGGATGCGACTTGCCGCTGTCGGTCGCTGAGTTGGGTCAGATGAAAAAAGGAAAAAAATAAAATAAGAAAACGCCAAGTTGCATGAGAAGGAGTGAGTCAAAGAGGGGTAATGGTAAAAGGGTGTGTTTCGAGACACGAGGGACGAGGTGATGGGATAAGGTTAGACTTCTCTGTCGCTCCGGACAAGAAAAGGGGGGTAGGGGGAAAGCCGAAAGAAACAAGACTTTGGTTTCGTTTCTAAACCAAAGTGTGCCGAACATATCAATAGTCATCTCCGCGCACATGCTCGATCAGTCACATTGGCGCCATCAAGCCAAGACAAGAAACCGGAAACCTCGAAACAAGAAAGAACACACGTACCTGCCCGCATCACAATCGCCCGTCCCAGGTCGGCCCGGCGCGCCAGCTGCGCCCGCAGCAGCGCCGCCAGCACCGCGCTGTCCTCCTGCGCCGTCATGCAGTACGTGACCTGCGACTGGCTCGTCCAGGCCCGCGTCGTGTTCTCGAAGGCCTCACTCAGCAGCGCGCCCGAGTAGTACACGTCGCTCGTGACGGTGTCGCACCGCAGCACTGACGGCGGGCCCGTGGCGGCCGCGTAGATGTTGCTCGCGGCGGGGTGGTGGGTTCCTTGTCCTCCCTCGTCGTCCGTCGTCGTGCCGCCGGCGCCGGTGGTGGTGGTGATGGTGGTGGTGGTGCGTTCGTCGACGCGGTACTTGGAGCGGTACGCGGCGGCCGCGGCGTCGTCGTCGAGAACTGGGGTGGAGTTATCGTCGTCGTCGTCGTTATCGCCTCCGCTGTGGGTGTCGCGCGCCAGTGCGAACGCGGCGTCCCGCAGCGCCTCGTTGAGCTCCATGACCTCGGTCCCATAGAAGCTCGTCGGCAGCCGGCCGGGCGCATCGGTCCCGTACGCCAGGTAGCCCGTCGTCCAGTTCGTGGGCATGTCGCGCGCGTCCAGCTCGTACTGCAGCGCGGCCTGGACCGCGAACTTGGCCAGGGCCACGCTGCCCAGGGTGCCGAGCTTCGGGTTCACGCCCGCGATGCCGCTGATGAGGAAGTAGGTCCGGGTGAAGTCGAACAGGTTCGCCGCGTCGGCGCCCAGGACCAGGGCCGACATCGACGCGGCCGCGTTGATTTCGGACTCGCCTAGGGTTGCTTGGCAGACCTCGCCGGAATTGGTGCAGTGCACTTGCGGGTTCAGGGGTGAAAGGCCGCCGATGGTGAAGTTGGTGTCTAGGAGGCTGCCCTTTCCCAAGAGAGGTAAGGAGTCGTGCCAGATTTTACCTTCCTCGTAGAACTGGACACAGAAGGTTTGATTCGATCAGCCAGGTTTCTAGAATAGTAGGTGTTTGACATTGGGTTCCATCCATGTACTCGCTCCAGCTTACCATGTTGAGGATCATGACCTTGGGCGCAATCTTGCCGTGAGCCTGAGGAGGCCTTCCTTGGCCGTGGGAACAGTCCTCCAATTGGGGAATGGGGGTGGCCGACGACTCATGGCTGAGGTACAGCAGCATGGCTATCATAAAAGGCCACGATACCATATCGTCTATTGGTAATGAATGACAGGAAGTGCGCAGAAGCGTAAGTTAACGGGTTCTGAAGCGACTGAAGTAAGCTGATCACGGCGGCTCGAGGTGGAAGCAAGCAGTAGCGAGAGTGTTTTGAGAGTAATATCGAGACATTGGCATCTCGAAAGAGAGTTCGAGGAGGAGGTTTGGTGATTTAGTGTAGGGATAATGTCAAGGGTCAGTCATTCAATGATCTCATGAGAGTGAATACATCTCGGACTTTGACGTCGCACCACAGTACATATCTCAGTCGGAGCCAGGCATATGCATGTAGGTCCGCAATGATCTGGATGGGAGCACAGCAGTAGCATGGCCTGTTTGGGTCGCCGCAAACGAGACCCTGGAAACGGTCTTGCATACCTAGCTGACAGACTGGATCTTGCATGTAGATATGAACCCCTATATGAGCACACTGGATATTGGCTAGCAGACGCCTCCAAAGGGCAGTGGTTTCTGGGAACCAGCGACAGAGTGAGAGGGCTTCCGAGTCGGCCACATCGCGATTGAGAGTCTAGGTCATATAATTATTCCATTCTCGATTGCATCCGATCGGGCACACAGCCACTTCGATTTGGCTTGTTTTGATGTTTGATACTCAATTCGATTCGCGGTCTGGTGGAAGGGAATTCGTCACCTGAGCCAGAATGGCAAAACGGGGAAGACTCGGGCAGATCGCGCAACTCGGAGACCCGTTTGTCATGCAGCCCAGAGCGTGGTAGTGAAGCCCCGACGATACACAGGGAGGGAATACCCCAGTATTCTCTGATGCGGTATCCGTTATGGTAGGCAAGAGTCGTGTGGTTTAGATGAATTTTCCTCGTGTTGGACAGGGGCAGTGGGATACACCACATGCGAGCGGAGATTTTCAAGGAAGGAGAGCAGTCGTTGGACTTCATGGTCCGGGACCCTCGGTGCCATGATCGCATGACAAGGATGACGGCGATCGGCATCCTAACAAGCAGCCAGCTGAAGGGGTGTCCGCATCTGCGTGCGTAAGAGAAGAGGCGAAACATATGCATCTCGGTATGCAGTAGGCCAGAACTCGGGCAGAAAATACGAGGAAAGGAAGGAGAGTAGGGATGGGGGATAATGGATAGATTCGGCCGTGTTTGGGGACTTCAGGTCGAAAAGCGCGCCCGGCACAGTAAATGTGCATGGCTCCGAGACAACTCAGCAAACTTGATATTGGGAATCGGGGACCGGTACTGCTGCAGTCTCTCGTTCTCGGGGCTTAGTGGCTGACCTACGCGAGATCCGCCTGCATTCGGGCTAGCCGAGTTGCACAAAAACAAGTCGTGGCTTGCATGGGCCCGGTGGGGGATGCGATCCCTCGAGGTGGTTTCGTTTGCCTGGTCTCATCTGAGCTTCGTGATGAAAGACAAGAATGCAACAGGAGTCAATGAATGGCTCGTCTGTAAAGTCTTCTAGAAGGCATAGCCGGGTATTTGCTGTCAAGGGTCGTGGGAGTTTAGATACGAAGAACAAGTGACTCAAGTCTTAGATAGCCCCTTATCAGGGTAACACAAGCAAGTGTCAGAGCCAACGGTTTAGGATCTTCGTTTCTCAATTAGTCTGGAGCATGGTGATTCCCACGCAGCCACCACTGTGCTAGTATCTCAGTTCCAACAAAACCACCGTCCATATTATAACACATGTTATATACCCAGTTCACGGTGGACTAATGGGGAAGGCCCCCTTACTGTGCCTCTTCCCGCTATACCACAATCTTGGTTCGCTGTACGTCATGTTACATCCCGCTGCTTGACGATCTTGGCCACCCACTTGTATCCTGTTTACCCACTCTTAACCACTCTTAATACTGGCGTTGAACCGCTTTCCGGCTTCCCTCAAATTCTATACATTGGCGGGCATCTAGATCTATCCCAGCTATCAGCTGCGTCGTAGCCGTTCCAACATTATCCGAGTTGCTTCCCGGCGATGCTCCGAGTTTAGCTGTCATCGAGGCGTCGCTGCCGGCACTAAGGATTTCGTAGACGCGCTAGTAAGCGTCGTTGCGGGCTTCTGACAATACACAGTCATCCTTTCATCCCGCCAAAAGGTTAGTCTCCAATGCTATTTCCCGTATACATAGTAATAAGTAGATAAGGGGGGGGGTGGATGGGTGGCTGGCTGCAACTTACAGAACGGCATAGCAGTGTATGTTGTTGTTGATTAGGTCTTCCCGGACGTCTCGCATGAGGGTTTGCAGGTCCTCCTTGGACCAGCCCAGGATGCCGACGAAGACCGTCTCGGAGTACATTTCCAGCACCACGGCAGTGTTCTGCCTCATCAGCGTGCCGATCCGCTGTAGCCGCTTCCCCGGGGGCCCAGCACGTCACGGGGACGGGGTATCGCCTCTCCTGGATGTTGACGAATCCGGCGTCGGCTAGCTTGGATGGGTAGCCGTTGATAAAGTCCAACTCTTGGCCGATTTGCTTAAAGGCTGGTTTTGTTGTTTTGTCAGCATGTGGTCTCCAGAAAGGCACGTTACGGAGAAGGATAAAAGCAGGAGAGGCCGAACCTTGAAGCATCCCACGATTCCACTTCTGTATGGCGGTTCCCTCCAACGAATAATTCGGACAGCGGAGCTCCGTTATCCACTCCTGGAACTCGGCGAAACCGCCCGGGTTGAGGTTGGCGTAGACTGAGGCCAGATAGCGGCGCGTGTCGGCAAACTTGCGGGCCAGAGACCGGGCGTAGATGTAGTCAAACGCGCCCGAGGAGAACTGCCACTCCTCTTCCACATCCCCGACGCAGAAATTACAGTTCGGCACCGTGATTGGAATCGTGACCGCCTCCAAGTCTACGCCCAACACGCTACTGGCTGGGTTTTCCCTTGCTTTGCCACACAGTATCAGTATCAGTATCAGTTCGGTTGCTAATGGGATAAAGTACGTTCGGTATACATATGTTTGCCCTTGAGGGAGGTGAGGGATAAGGGGCACATGACTTACCGAAGTCGAGAGCCCATTCGCCCGATCCGGTTCCGACGTCCAGGACACGTTTAGGAGTTGTTACGGGGGCCAAGTAGAGACGGCCGGCATGGACCTCTATACTCAACTGGTGTTGGATAACTATATATCGGTCAGCGAATACTTTAGATAGAACGCATGGGCTTTATTTCAGCTCGTGCCTTACCGAGTCTTGCTCCATCTTGCTGGCGTGCCGTCCGCGATTAGCCAAGCACCTCTAGTCTGGATGACGTGGGACCAACCTCGGTGTAGGGATGTCGATATGCTTGGTAAAGATAGGAGGGTCAGCCGAGCTTGCTTCTTGACGGCCAATATCAGGCATATCGCGGTGAGTAAATCGGTATCGGGAACTCACAGGTTTGTAGCTTCCGGAGCTTAGAGCGGAAGTTGCTTAGGAGTTTGGGCGGCGAGACCGACGCATTGTCCGGGGCCCTGCGCCTATAGCACGGGGTCTCTAGTCAGTTGATGTCCGGACGCCGACAAACGACAACTGTTCTCGCAGTAACGTGACGGCACTTACTCTTTCTTGGCATAGTACGAGTCCTCAATGTCCGAGTCGTCTGATTCGACATCTGGGAAGAGGTGAAGGTCATCGGTTGCACCGATTTCTGCTTCTGGCTCTGCACTGCCGTTGGATACAGCCTGCAGACGATATAGTTCTATTAGTCCCATAAATCTATATACGTTAAGGGGGGTGTGTGTCAAGTATACATCTCTTGGCAACAAGAGGAGGCACTTACTTCTATTTGCAGTTCGTCGATTGACTTCTCAGGGGAGGCTAGTGCTGGATTTGGATCTGGCTTGTCCTCATTGGTGCGTTCAGGTACGATGCTAGTCATAGGCTCCAACGATCTCAGAGGTGGCAGATTTGGCGGGTCGACGGGTAGGGGTTTTCGTTTTTGCACAATGGCCGATCGCATCGCTTGGGCCTGGCTAGCATCGTACGGGGCTGAGGCTGAAGGATGAAGGCTATGACTCTGATGGCTGGGGTTGGCATTCTGGCGCCTGTGAGAGCGAGTGGCCTCCGCAGATGGCCTTCGCGCCTCCATTCCTTTCAGCTCAGCCGGCGGCAACTTGGTCTGTCGCTGTGATGTGGTAGGTAGTCCAAGCAAGGTAAGTAAGTACTTCGGCTCCGACGACAGAGGTGGAAGTATGTATGACACGTGCGAACGAGGAAACGGGGCCGAGGGGGGCGCAGTCGTATCGTATCGTATCGCATCGCATCGTACCGCAGAACGAGGACCAGAGGACAGCTGGAAACTTTATCGTTTCAGTCCATGGTTGCAGGCGGTGGGTCGCAATCGGTGATGAGATTCTCAGCGTTCTTGCGCTCGTCCTAGGTCTCGGCCTCTCTTGCTCGGCGCGCGATGGAACAACAAACGGGGCTAAGGGGCTAAACTAGGCAGAGGGCCAGGGCTCTGCTTTGGGTCTAGCATGCCACGCAGCCGACAAGGACGAGGGTCGTTATAAAGCAAGCAAAGACGAGATGCCCCTGCCCAGGGTTGGATAGTGTCAGCGTTGACAGTGGACACCAGCACCCAAGTCGTCCCCATTTCGGCCCCCCGGCTGCAGTTGCATTCCGCATTCCGCACTACCGAAACGGAGAAATGCCAAACGTCCCCTATCGTCTCCACTGAAGAATCCATCCCGGCCAACGGTCCAGCTAATGATTCTGCTTCGGGTCCCCCTAGCCTCTGCTGTAGACCGAGCACTAAAGCCCGTCTATTTGCTGTCATTCGTGTGCAAATCCAAAAGCTAGCTTGTCCCATAAATCTTGACCGCAACGTGCAGCTTGCCAGATACAGCAACCTGGCAGATTAAAGTGGCCTACCATCGTATCATGTCCCGGACATTCTTTGCATATACTACCTCGGCACTGCACTAAACCAGTCTCCTATAGGTAAGGCTCTCTGAAAGTATAGTTCGGTTATAAGTACTCACGCTATTTTTTTAATTACTTATTTAACTTATAAATAAAAATTAATAGCTAATAATATTTATAAACAACGTAGTTTATAAGCGAAATAATTATATAAGCGAATTAATTACTTTTTAAGATTTTATAACGTAGTTTATTATTACGCGACGTATATTATTAACGACGTACTTTAATTTAATTTTAATATAATTAAACTTTAACGCGTAATACTTTTATAATTATAATGCTTAATTAATCTTAAAAAGATTGGATAGTTTTAATAATTTAAGCGACACGAAACGGACTAAATTAAATAAATTAAAGAGTAGTAGTAAAAGTTTATAATATACCCGAATTAATTTTATATTATCGAATTTACGGCCGAACTTTAAAACGCGAAATTTAATTAAAATAATATAAAATAAATCTAATTAAAAAGGAGGTACTTCGTAAATATATAATTAATTTAAATATTTAAGGGATACCTCCCGACCTCGCTAATATAAAAAATATAGCTAATTTTTTTACCGCATTATATAACGGCGACCGCGTCGGTAAATACTAAATTAAGCGCTTTATTAACCGTAACCCGAACTTAAAAATTAAAATAAATTATCGGTATAATTACTAAAGGGCTTTTTACGAGGATTTTAAAATTATTTCTACTTAGTTTACGTTAATTATAAATATAAAGGCGAAATATAGAATCGTCGATAAAAATATTTAGAATTTCGATAAAACCGGCTTTATAATAAATATAATCGGGTTAATATTTATCGTAATATATCCTAAGTAACGTAAAAAGGTAAAGTCGGTCTAGCTTAATAATCGGGAATAAGTAACGGCGATTAAATATATTAATTCGTAAAGCTAATATATTCCGCCGTTTTTAATTATTTAAGGCTAATATTATTTCGCGAATTAATTCCGCGAAACCGATTTACCGGGCGATTAAATAATTAAGTTAACTTTTCATAATTAAACTAGTAATAAAATAAGTTTAGATTAAATTAAACACTTCGATAAATATATTAAATCGTAAACGAAGGGTCATTACCGCCTTTTAATTTTCGATAGCCACGAGAATTATATTTCGGCTAAATTTAAAGTATATTTTTAAGATAACGATATTATTATTATTAATATACTTCCCTATTTATTATACTTACTTTAATTTCTCGATATAGTACTTTATTCGCTTTTAAAGCGTGTTTATTCGAAAAAAAATCGAGTTATTTATTAAGGCTTTTATAAATTATATTATTAAGTTCGAGTTCTTTATTATTTTTAAAGCCGCGTATTTTATTATTTTTACGGAAATTAATATTAAATTTAGATTTAACATATTTAGTTTAATACTTTATAATTTTAACGAGGTAATTAATAAGTTAAATATATATCTCCGGACGTTTATACTTAACCTATTTCGTTTAGGGACGGTTAATACCTACGACCTTTAAACGCCGTTTAATCCCTAATAAATAATTAAGTACTTTATTTATATTAATAAAAGGGTATTTATTCATTAAAAAAGCTTTTCGACGCCGATTTTAAATATAATAAATTAAATAGTAAAGGGTATAATTAAAATAATTTATAAAATAACTTTTATACGCGATAAAATATATATATTAAAGGAGGCTAATTTAATACTTTTTTAAACGCCGGAAAATTAAAAAATCGCGAGTTTAATTTAAAAGAGTTTTTATTATTAAGGGATTTTAATAGCTATAAAACGAAAAGGTAAAAGGGAAGCGTTTAACGCCCGATAAAAGTAAAAATAGGGGTTCGTTAAAGCGGAGGGCGACCGGTAAAAGGCGCTGTAGTATTTACGGCGAAATAGGTTATAATACGCGAATATATAAAGAAATATAAAATTAAGCGAAAAATCGAATAGCGAGTAGTTTTAATTAATTTTAAACGTTATAATTAAATTAATTTATATAAAAAGGTCGAGAATAAAAAAAAGTGTATCGCTAAGTAATATACGTCGCGTAGTAATAAACTATATTAACTTATAAATTACTTATTAAATCTATAAGTTCTTAATAAAATTTATAAGTAACGTGGTTTATTACTACGCGACGTATATTATTTAGCGACGCACCTTTTCTACTTCTCGACTTTTTTATATAAATTAATTTAATTATAACGTTTAAAATTAATTAAAACTACTCGCTATTCGATTTTTCGTTTAATTTTATATTTGTTTTATATATTCGCGTATTATAACTTATTTCGCCGTAAATATTATAACGCTTTTTACCGGTCGCCCTCCGTTTTAATAAACCTTTATTTTTATTTTTATTAGGCGTTAAACGCTTTCTTTTTTACTTTTTCGTTTTATAGTTATTAAAATTCTTTAATAATAAGGGCTTTTTTAAGCTGAACTCGCGATTTTTTAGCTCTTCGGCGCTTAGAAAGTGTTAAATTAGCTTCTTTTAATATATATATTTTATCGCGTATAAGGGTTATTTTATAGGCTATTTTAATTATATTTTTCGCTATTTAGTTTACGGTATTTAAAATCGGCGTCGGAGAGCTTTCTTAATAAATAAACACCCTCTTTTTAATATAAATAGAGTACTTAGTTATTTATTAAGGGTTAAACGGCGTTTAAAGGTTATAAGTATTAGCTATCCTTAAACGGGATAGGTTAAGTATAAGCGTTTAGAAATATACATTTAACTTATTAATTACTTCGCTAAGGTTATAAAATATTAAACTAGATATATTAAATCTAGATTTAATATTAATTTCTATAAAAATAATAAAATACGCGGCTTTAAAAATAACGTAATCTACGATCGAATTGAACATACGGTCGAATTAAACACTCGAAATCGTATAAAAAACCGTCCGTGCGTAACCGTGCATTTTAATGAACCTTTATTCAAATTAAACCGGGTTTTAAAAATTAAACTTTTTATAAAGCATATAATAATATTATATTTTTAAACTTTTTATAATTATTTTATTTAAAAATAAATTTTAAATATTTAAATTTACAGGGGTTATTTTAGCGTATTTTAGTTTATAAGCTTAAATATATTAAAAAAAAAGAATAAAAATCGTATATTATTATATATTTTATATCGAATATAAATTTTAAACCCCGGTTTAATTTAAATAAAAATTCATTGAAATGCACGGTTACGCACGGACGGTTTTTTTATACGATTTCGAGTGTTCAATTCGACTGTGTGTTCAATTCGACCGTGGATTACGTTAATAAAGAATTTAAGCTTAGTAATATAGTTTATAAAAATTTTAATAAATAGCTCGATTTTTTTAAATAAATACGCTTTAAAAGCGAATAAAATACTATATTAAAAAATTAAAACAAGTATAATAAATAGGGAGGCATATTAATAATAATAATATTATTATTTTAGTAATATACCTCGAATTCGGCCGAAATATAGCTCTCGTAGCCGTTAAAAATTAAAAGGCGGTAGCGACCCTTCGTTTACGATTTAATATATTTATCGAAATGCTTAATTTAATTTAAGCTTATCTCGTTATTAATTTAGCTATTAAAAATCGGTTTAATTACTTAATCGCCCGGTAAATTAATTTCGCGGGATTAATTCGCGAGGTAATATTAGCTTTAAACGATTAAGAACGGCGGAATATATTAACCTTACGAATTAATATATTTAATCGCTATTACTTATTTTTAATTACTAGGCTAAACCGACTTCGCCTTTTCACGCCGCTCGGCGCGTATTACGATAAATATTAACCCGATTATATTTATTATAAAACCAGTCTTATCGAAATTCTAAATATCTTCGTTAATAATCCCGTATTTCGCCTTTATATTCACGATTAACGTAAACTAAATATAAATAATTTTAAAATCCTCGTAAAAAACTTCTTAATAATTATACCGATAATTTATTTTAATTTTTAAGTTCGGGTTATAATTAATAAAACGCTTAATTTAATACTTATTAACGTGGTCGCCGCCGCGTGATACGGTAAAGAAATTAACTATATTTTTTATATTAACGAAATCGGGAATCATTTCTCGGATATTTAAATTAATTATATATTTACGAAGTACTTCTTTTTTAATTAAATTTATTTTACGTCGTTTCGATCGGATTTCGCGTTTTAAAGTTTAGCCGTAAATTCGATAGCGTAAAATTAATTCGGGTATATTATAAACTTTTATTGCTACTTTTTAGTTTATTTAATTCGGTTCGTTTCGTGTCGCTTAAATTATTAAAACTATTTAATCTTTTTAAAATTAATTAGGTATTATAGTTATAAAAGTATTACGCGTTAAAGTTTAATTATATTAGAATTAAATTAAGGTGCGTCGCTAAGTAATATACGTCGCGTAGTAATAAACCACGTTATTTAAAACTTAATTCTATTTAAAAATTAAACCACTTATATTCTTAGCTAGCCGATAAAATGGAGAATCCGGTCTTAAATAAATATACTTGAATTTAATAGAGATAGTTATGTAGCGGTAGCGGCACTTGTGGCCATAACATGGCGATAAATCATGCCTATCTCTAAAAATGCAGTCTCTCTGTTAGCACCAAATGCTTTAACCGATCAATAAGTGCTAGATAAGAGAGAGAGATCGATGTGGCTTGTCCAGTGGCTGGTACAGCTAAGCCACATGCTTGGGTTGCTGTCCAAGGCTCGCCCCCTTTTTGCCGTCTCGGTAGACCGAGACTTTGGACCTGGATGTCCTGTGAGACTGGCGGCTACATTTACAATGCATATATACGAGACCTATTTTTAGATCTGCCAATAGGCACTTCCTCCCCGTATCCCGGATGCAACCCTCATTGGTATATCCCGGCGGTCCAGGTCGCTGGGTATTACCTACCACCGTTCCTCCCATCCCCGGGGCGATCCGCCCGTGGCCTGGAGAATGGCCAGAAGTGTTTATTCCACATGACATGCCAAGCGAGCTCGGTTGTCTTCACGAATTGCTTACTGTCGCTTGTTCGGAATGCAACCTGTTGATAAGCACCACGAAGGATTCTCACTTTAGCCTGAAGTGAGAGATACTACAGTTCCACTCGAAGCGCATGAACCGAGCGAGCTGCTTCTTTTACCCAAATGAACTGCAGAGAACGATCGTGAAGCTGAAAGTTCGGAACTCATAAGCTGGCTCTGGGAAAATGCTCGAGAACGACCGATTGATTCGCTTCGTTGTCGTCGGTTAATGTCTTGCAGCTGCAGCTCTCGGTACCAAACAGTTCCCAAGACCGGCACTGGGGGTTAGCAACGTTACCGAACCAAGTGAAACGCCTCAACCGGATCCGCAGTGATGCCTATAAATAGGCGCCCAAGATCCCGTTTCTGACCTTCATCAGTGAGTTGCAAGCTTGAAGAGAGAAACCACCCTCCTGCAATAGAAATATCAACGAATTTCCCACGTTACGACAGCAGAATGAAGCTTGCTCACGTTATTCTTCTGGGCTGTACCTCGGTTTACGCCGCCAGCCTCTCCAGTCTCTTCGAGAGGGACATCAACGTCTGCGGCTGGCACCTTAACGGCGATGACTGCATCTGCATGAACTCCCAGAGCGGCGCTCTCCTACAGGCTCAGACGAACACATGCTGCAACAACATGGGATTGCATACGAAAAACGCGGTAGGCCAAAGTGTTACACACCACCGCGTTAGAAACAAAAGGCACTGACTGTACGGCTGCCAGATCTGCTCTGTCGCCCACAACAATAGGGACACCTTCAAGCAATGCTGCAAATGGCTGAACCAGGAATCTGTAATCGGCCACTGTCGTTGAAAAAGAGAGGCACATCTGTTTGGTGGTTTGGGCCAGAGGTTCGGATGAATGGATAGTTGGGCTAGGTCCAAAATATAGTCGTGGAAAGGTGATATTGTCTTGGCACTCTGAGGCACTGTCTACTGAGCATTATTCTGAATATAGCCATTATACTCACCACGCGGTCGTACCGAGCGGACCAAGACCGGCCATTAGACTACGATTTATACACGTTAACAATAGTGGAGGGAGTTGCCTGCATGTGACCTATCCTATCACATATGTGGGAGTCAGACACCGAAGAGTGACTCTACTACGGGTTCGGATATGTATTCTTCTCCATTACATAAAATAACAGCGTAATCTATATCCGAATGAACGTTCTGATCGTATGTATCTGGCAAAGGCCGCAGAGACATTTATGGTAGAGCCAGTTTCGACACCCAAGATGAAAGCAGACCCAAGCCCACGGCTACCAAGAGGCCACCAACAAATAATCCGGCATGCATGGGCATCAGATATCGCAATTGCTTCCTGCCAATCCTCCCAGGACGAGGTGCCAAGACAGATTCAAAGGCATCTAGTGGCCTTTTCCAAAGGGCAATCCGCTGCTCCTCCTTCCGCTTCAAATAATCCTCCCTGGCCGCAAGCGTGGCCTCGTCCAACATCGACACGCCCCGGCCTTCTCGGTGCAGAAACCGCCAGTAGATGTCGTCCGCGCCGCGGCAACCTCCGCAAGGCCAGATTGAACCAGAAACGCCCGCTGTCCCATGACTCTCGCATGCGGGCCGAGAGAAGCGGCTCAGTTCTTGTTCGTGGTGCGGGGGATGTGGCCTCGGCTCGCCCCATCGCCCGGATATACTGCTCTTTCCACGACTCGAACAGTTCCAAGAACCGCTGTTTTCCTAGTTTGTTGGCCAGGGTGCCGGGGTCTCCGAGGACGAGCCACGAGGGCACGTCGTAGATGTACTGGGCCGGCAAGGCGTTCGTGAAACCGAGGTCGAGCACGGCGGTGATGCTCATCGTCTCCGGATCAGCCAGCATGTTCGAAGGGCCCAAGCCGTCGCAAAACAGCCTGAACGGCCCAGCGACGTCGCCATATTCGCCGTCAGGGGCGCAGTAGGTCGGCACCAGCTTCTCCAAGCACTGACGCGCCACGTAGCGCTTCCAGGCAATGTTCTCGTCCTCGCGCCAGTCGCTGCAGTGGGTCTCCAGGGCGACCTGCAGGCATCGCGCCCGCTCCGCGAAGTAGTCTTTGGCCCGCTTCGGGGTCCCGGTAGTAGTAGCAGGGAACGTGAAGTAATAATCGGAGAAGCCGGTGAAGGAAGCCACTGTGTCCATGTCGTACGTGGATCCCGGTTCGGCAATTTTGCAAACGCCAGAGCTGGTGATTGAGGTGATGGCACCGATGAATGGGAGCTTCAGGCGCGAGAGCTGCAGTTGATAGCCAGCAATCTGCTCGTACACGAAATCTAGCTTGGTTTCGTCAATGTCCGGGTCGAGAATCGGATGGTCCTTCTTCCCGTTCGTACGAGCTTTCAGGATATCGCCCAGGTTTTCCCCTTTCAGGTATTCCTCGATGATGAAAGGCCCAAGGCTCTTCGGGCTCTCCTTCGCTGTACCACAGTGGTACACTCGCGGAACGGGTATCGCGGTGTGCCGCGCTAGATATTTCAGCACCATGACCTCGCCCTTCACTCTTTGCTCCAGCCACGGCTCTGGACATGGCCGATGTGCCTTGGTCGGTATTGGAAACCGAATCAGCACATGCTCTTGGGTTCTAGAGTTCTGTACAGAGATGCCGACGTTCAGGGAGCCGACGTGGCACTTGGCAAATTCTCCGGCATGATTCCATCCCAAGCGACTGCCCACAAATGTTACAATGTCCTGTTTATCTCGAGTGATCCTCTCGAGGAATGCCTCTTTGTCACGTTCGGCTCTCCAATCTGCCAGGGGATCAGAGAGTCTTTCCATTTTGTCATGGAATATAAGAGTGAGTTGGACAGAAATATAGGAGGTTGAAGAAATTGAGCTTACGTTCATATTTCGAGGCCACGGTTTTAACAGATGTGGTCCGTCCTAGCTAACTCCAGGTTGGCAAGATTCCTCTCGACGCAAGGGAACCAAACGGCGCCACCCCGCCACCTGTCTCACCCCGCGGACAAGGGATGTTTGTATGAATTGAAACATGTTCTTGTGACCTTAAATCATGCATTCAATACCGTTTTGGAAGGTAACGGAGGATTTCCGTTTTAACCATATATTGATACAGCTTGAGGCACCGATCTTTAAGTCATGCCGGCCAAAAGTACCTCACAGGAATCGGTTGCCAGCATGATGTTAGAAGCACGAGGAATCCCATCATAAACGCGGCAGTCAATTTGGCTAGTTAAACTATCCAGCTAGCATTGCCTGTAAAAAGAGTGTGTTTCATTACCAGCAATATGGTGTTGTCGGTTCATCGTTAAAGGAGTGTTGCTATGAAGTTCTCGAGAGATTTGTGAAAGAAAATGGCAGTATGCTCTCCAACCAGCAGTCCTAACTCAAAGCACCGCTCACTCCCACGCCGAAACCTGCTACCAGACCGCTCCTCGCCATTATAGAGGTGTAACCAGGTACTGCTCATCAACCAGAATACCTAGACACCTTTTCCACGATTGCTTTGGGCCACAGTACACCAATCCTCTACGACCTTCTGCTCCTTTTCCTCTTCCTTGTTCTTCTCTTCTCGCTTACGTTTTAGAGGGGTAGTTGCGTGATTCTTCTGGGTTTGGTCGCCCAATTTCATGACATGTTCCAGTTCGTTTGTTTTAACAATGGGGTCGCTCATGTTGACTTGTTGGTGCTTAAGGGGCTTGATATTGAGTCGCAATAGTCGCGAGATCACGTCGATATGATTGAATGTCTCGTGTATAGAGATTGCTTGTGTAGTGAGTTCACTGGTTCATGAGAGAGAAATACGTGAGATGGCCCGAGTTTATAGCCTCATTAGCAACAAAGAGCATATTAATGGACGTTGGTTAGCAATTCGACCGGTTCCAACACCTCCTTTTGAGATGAGGCTCGAGGACAGCCCTCAAACCGTTTGCGGCGATGTAGATTCATATGACCACAATATCTGTAGTTGGATGTAGCTTTTTGGCGTATTTTATTGGCTTTTCTGATTTCTGATTCCACTCTTGTGATCAAGTCCCTTAGAATGGATTTGTCCCTGAATTTCTGTGAGCATCCCATATTACGTTCTAAAGACGGCAATCGAAACGGTAAAGTTGCCCTGGTAAGATTTACGCCTGGCGATGACTTATCAGTAGTTCATGTAACGCTTCGAGGTATGGCACAATCCAGGGGAGACTTGATAGTAACGTTGCCTTTATTTGCACCTTTTAGATCGGCCAAGCAGAGCCCTTTCTATATCTCAAGTCTCTAATCACTGCTTATGCTCAGCTCAGTTCCTACATATCATATGATATCCGCAGGATTACTTATTACCATGTGACCCGTGAGATGGCATGTGTATGTATATCAACGTTTTCATTATTATAACCAACAAGGCGATACCCCAATACCTGTCAAGCCCGCAAACAGCTAGGATACCACCGCATCAGATGTCATTAATGTAGTTGGTGTTGTGTGATTTAAATCGCAACGTAAGAGATGGCCCAACACCTGATGTAGACGGACGAACTGAATTCGGGGCCAAGCGTTGAAGAATGGAAAATGCAGTTGGCTAAGGCCTCACAAAGAGGGTGCTACCCACTCCGGCTGATGGAAGTGCCAAGTAACGATCTTACAGACAGCCACAGTTCCACAGGCAGGTAAAATCACCAACATAACCAAAACGACATAATCACCAGCGATTTGAATATTCCCTCTGATTCCAGCGACCAACATCTACGCCATGAGCGCTATGAGCCGCATCCATATATGTCTTTTATCAAGGGGCATACCTGGTGTAAACCAGAAAGCGAAGTCACCAACTCTGCATACGCTTAATGTATTTGAATCTCGGTCCAGAGAGGGAGGATCCTCGTCCGGCTTCATGGCCTCGCCTGACATCATGCCGCAGACAAAAGCATCCCCAACAAGCACAAACCCGCCTTCTGGCCTGGGTCGCAGGATGACCGGTACGGCCGACCCTTCTAAGATAAAAATAGAGTCTCCCACTCTCGCCCTCACATGCGCCCAGCCGATATGACCGGTCGAAGTAGCCATGAGCCGCATATCGCGCTCGACATAATAGAATAAATCCGACAGTACTTCCCGTCGGACCTGGTATTGCGAGCCGGCCTGTCGCTTCCTTGCCTGACGCATACGGGTGAACAAGAACGGCATGTTCCGCGCCATCTCCTTGGCCCATTGCCGACGCGGTTTTCCCAGAAGCATGTGTTGCCTGTGGTCGTCGACCCATTGCTGTGCTTTTAGGGGTAGCCCGGTATCATACGAGGAGGATCCGACGAGCCCGCACATAATAAATGACCCCTAGTACATGACCTCGGCTGGCCATCTGTGTGACTTCTTTGGCGAAACGGTCCACGATGGCCTCATCCTACCTTACTTACAATCCACTACCCAGACTCGGCTGCCTTTGGGTAAGCATCCTACAAATCTCCTTCGGTGGCTCCAACTCCATACTTCCAAGTGATCTTTCCGCGCGGAATTCATCTGGATGGCTACCCTTTACCCGAGGGGCCTCCTATACCCTTGTGGCTCACGCCCTTTGCGATCTCATCATACTTATGCTATGGGGCGGCTTTGATTTCATTCTGTTATATACAAGAATCGTCCACAATCCCAGGGTCGTTCTTGTTGCCGAAATCATCATTCTGGACGCGGGCGTCGTGGCCCTATTTGCAGTGGCGGTGAGATTCGCCGTCCAGCCATTCGCTAAGCTCGACCTTCGCAGCGACTGTGGCCTGTACGCCGCCGTGATAAACGGCACCGCAATCCTTGCATTGAGAGTTGGGGTACCGGCGCCAGCTGAGGATGAGGATCCCGATATGCCGAACGAGCGCTATTACTGATCCACGTACCTCAATCTCCAGAGAATCTCGATCCTAATCCTGTAAGAGCCATACTCTTGAGCTGCCTCGGTTTCGTTCCCTCATGCATCAGTGCAGCAGGCGCTATAACCAGTACCCTTCTAGACTGGGTCCCTCCCGTGGTGCACACCGTGGTCATTACGAGATTGAGCTAACCATGCCGTTTTGAAGGGCTCTTTCCGCATTGACCGGCGCACTCCGTCCTTACATGAAGGCGAACGAGTCCAGGTTCTTGGAAAGCGCCAGCCGGTATCCCGAAACTGTCTGGGCAATGCGCACGTTTCCGAACACGTGGGATCATCTATCGGAGTGGGTGGTCTACGATGTTCGTCTTGGCTATACAAGCCTGTTCCGAATGCTACGGATCCGCAAGGCCGAGGTCGACAACACGCAACCCGGGCCAGGGGCTCTACGGCTTACCAGGACGCCCTTATTGATAGTTACGGCAGACGCCCCAGCCAACCGAATGGCGATTGGGGGTGATGAGAGTAATGAGGACCGCCTTTGTGTAAATTGCACTCGTCAACTACTAGCGTACATTGTCGCAACTCTGGCGGGAGATATGGGAATTCTGGGCTAAAAAATATATGCTACTAGAAGTGCCTACGATATAGAAGCTCTTCAAATAGAGCGATCGATGCCCGAGAAGGTGACAGTTTAAGTATGTGATGAAGGATTAGCCGACTTCTGGCTGGGCATGGTTAGTGCGTTAACCCCTGACAACCCCGCGTAAGCGCTAAATCTAGGGGGCGCTGGAGTGGGGATTTGTTGGCTTCGCGAGTCGCTTGATAACACCATCAACCATTGACCATTGCTTGAGCCCTCTATCTTGTCGAAGAGGTTCGAGATTATCACGGAGCTTCACATGTACATGTACTACTACATAAATGCTGATAATTCGGATCAGTCCCTTCTGGATCATGACCCAGTTCGGGGCCGGTCCATCCAGTCCACCAAGCAATCCGGGGGCGAGAAGGGGAACCAGGGTGATGGATCGAAGTTGCGCCGGGCTTACTACGCTGTTCAACTGAGACCCTGGAAGCTAAAGCAAGACAGCCGTAAGCGAATCACAACTACTTGATGGCACCACATCAGCCCAGTTGTTATGGGGTACATATATAGTTGGCGGCATGGATCTGGATGGCAAGTTGACCGCCAAAAGATTGTCTTAGAAGAGGTGGTTTCGAGTACATCCCCCCCCCAGTCATTGTCGATAAAAGCCAGGGAGGTGCTTCCGTGCTTCTTTCTGCTGGTACTGTACTACATACTGTCTTGATCATAGCGAGCGAAACGGACGCTGCTGTACCGTTACACATTAAACAAAGAAAGCGAATAAGAAAAAGAAAAACGAAATGGGCGCCACAGCCTCCGTCCCGCGCGACCGCACCCGCCAGCTCCAAGTCATCGACGCCGGCTACGCCCGCACCGCGACCCTGTCGTACTCCCTCGCCCTCGCCCGCCTCCTCGACGGGCCCGTCATGCACGGCGGCACGCAACTGTTCCGCCGCAAGGACAGCTACTGCCGCCAGCTCGACGCGCTGTACCGGCTGCGGCGCGGCGACAGCACCACCACCGCCAACCCCAGAGGCGCGCACGAGAGGCTGCTCAAGACGCTGCGCGACGTCACCGAGGGCTTCGTCGCGTGCGCGGACTGCCCCCTGCTCCACTTCCTGCCCGAGCTGCTCGAGCTGTACCCGGACGCGAAAGTGGTCCTGGTCACGCGCGACCCGGCGAGCTGGTGGCGCAGTTTCGGGGCCTTTACGCAAGTGGACGCGGTTCGCGGGCTCGCGGTGCGCTGTCTCGAGGTGTACTTGGCGCCGCTGCCGGGGGCGCGGTGGTTCCCGTCCATTACGCGGGGGTTTGATGATGAGTATGAGACCGAGTTTTCCCCGCGAACCTGAGTGTGTCATTATGAGAATGAGCGCCCGCTGACGAACGCGGCAGCTTGCGCATGCGACACGGCCTCGAGACGCCGCAGCCGGAGCTCCTGGAGCTGCACAATGCGTGGGTGCGCCGGACGGTGCCCAAGGACCGGCTGCTCGAGGTAGACATGGCGAGCGGCTGGGGGCCGCTGTGCGAGTTCTTAGACAAACCGGTGCCGGACGAGCCGTTCCCGCGGGTGAACGACAGCAAGGCCCGGGACGAGTTCATGCGAGCCGTCATGTGGAAGGCGGGCATCTCTTGGATCGGCATCATTTCGGTCGTGGCCATCGGCGGCGTTTCTGTTTCGCGGTGGCTAAAACGCAACTGAGCTCAATTGGTCTCTTGGGTGGCAGCGGCTTTCTTGATGTTTGAAAAATGGACTTTAGCGGAAAGACCTATCTTAATCTCGTAACACATTATGGATTATATACGCTTTCTATATCTATGTGTATCTTCTAACGTTACTAACCTCCTCCAGACAGTTCGCCTTCTGTGTTCAGCTCATAAACCCCATGCAATTCGCATAGTACGTAACAGTAGCCGACCAATCCGAGAAAATGCCCATAACACCAACCTCGCGCGCCAGCACGTCGACGAGCCGGTAAATGTCGCCGTCGCGGGTAGTCGCGTTGAAGAACGTCGAGTAGTAATAATCAGGCTTCCCCTTCTGTCCCGCTGCATGGATAGCAGCCAGGGGCCCCGACCGCTCCAGCGACCACGTAATGATCTTGAGCCCCAACCGCTTCGCCTCGATCGCATAGCTACTCGGCACTATCTCGTTCTCCGCGTCGAGCTCGACGAGGTACGGCAGCGGCGGCGCCACGATATTGACCCCCGCGTCCTTGTAAAACGTCAAGTTCGCAACCGCGGCTTCGAAGCCCGCAGCCCCGCCCGTGTCGCCACTCTCGTCCAGCAGGACGGCCTGCCGCGCGAACTTGGGCTCGTGCTCGAGCCAGTACCGAACCGCAGCGAACTGGAAGCTCTGCGGGTACACCCTCGAAAAGTCGATGCCGGCCTCGCGGTACTCGTCCGCGAGCTGCTGCGCGTAGGCCTCGAAGGTGTAGTCGCCGCCCTCGAAGGGCATGGGCACCGCGGGCGCCTTCAGCTCGGGCGTGAAGTCCAACCCGAGACCGTCGACGAGCTCGATGAACTCCTTGTGCGCCAGGACCGTGCCGCAGGTGGAGTACAGGTCGGTGCGCCACCCCGGCGTGCCGTGGAGGAAGTCCTCGGGCGTCGTGGCCGAGGCGTTGAAGCCGTCCATCTTGCCGCAGAGCGTCTTGAACTCGGCCAGAGTAAGATCGCTCGTGCAGCACTTGGCCGACGCGGCCGTCCCATTGGCAGAGGCGGGCGTGAAGGGCTTGGTGCACTTGGCGCCCAGCTCCGTCGCCACGATGTTGGTCGTCATGTGCAGGTCGCACTGGTCGTGGCGGCAGACGAACTGGCGGTCCTTGGTGAAGGCGACGTCGCACTCCTGGATGCCGGCGCCCATGCGCGTGCCCGCCATGAGGGACTCGACCGTCTCTTCGGGGAACTGGAGGCAGGCGCCGCCGCGGTGCGAGATGCTGAACTTGGTGGGGCGCATCGAGTCCTCGGAGCACGCGCCGAGGCGGTCCTTGAGCGGGCCCGCTGCCATGTTGTCCACGAGGTAGTACGGCCGGGGGCCGAGCTCGACGTTGGTGACCCGGTGCTTGCCCAGCAGCGACTGTTGCTGCTGCGCCCGTTTTGGTAGAGCGGCAACCTCGGTGGCGGTGGCGGCCAGCAGAGCTGCCACGACCGGCACGTGCTGGAAGAGCATATCTGCGATAACTCCTTCCGGTAGGGTTCAAGTACTTTCCTAAACAAGCAGGAGAGCGACCGGGTGAACCTTGAGTGACGAGAGTCAATTCGAGAGATGGGTAAATCAACTCTCAAACTGTCTCAGAGGGGGGAAAGAGAAGCGTATATTAAGTATTTATAAGCTCCCGCCATCAAAACAGTTGGGCTGACAGGCCCTGCTTGCATCCATTACCTGCTGCATCCAAGACGGTCGTCTCCGGTGATAGCTGCAGACCACGTGCATGCTGTGCCTGGACGAAGGCGTCCGCCGACCAATTGGAAGGTTGCAGCGGGATTACCATGGTGCTGGGAATGGGTGCTGCACGCTGAGCGCATCACCGAGAATGGAGGTTGTTATCAGTTCCGCATGTTGGCTGGGTAAACAAGCCGGGGCTTCCGTGTTGAGCTAGGGCTCCGTCTTGGCGTACAAGGTATAGCTTGCTGCTATCCTGATATGGTGTCTTGGTGTTCACTGGATTTGACAGGATAAGCTGTTGCTTTTGTAGGGAAGGCCGGCTCGTATCCGTTTGGGATCGTAGGTAATCCTGCATGGTCAATATACTCTATTGTCGTCATAAACCGACAGGCATGATGAGGGGTAACATGCATCAACTTGAGACATAGACTTCCGAAATACCATACTACCTATTCCAATACCTCACCACAGAAGCAGATACCAGCTTCACATCGAGGAACAAGCAAGGCGAGTTGGTTCGAAAGAGTTTCCACAACGGTAACGACCTTTCGATGCCAAGAGAAATGGCGCTGATTGGATCTACAGACAGCGAGATTACCCACGAGCGCCAAGACTGCGTGCTTGAATGGTGGCTCCTTATTCGCCAGCTCATGTTGCGGTTCTCGATCAACATGGGCGAGAATTCGCACACCCGGAAAGAGTGTGCGGCTGTGCGAATGGGTTTTGGGACGGTGGCAGCATCTCCGGCCGACTAAGCATGCGGAAGGAGCATCGAACTGTACCGTATCACTATAATAGGAATTCCGAAGTGAATAAACGTGAGATCGTGAGGTGTTTCTCGGTTGTCAATACATTCCAGTAGGCTGGCGGTTGGGGGCACGTGCAACACACGCTCTCCTCCCCCGGAGCTAGGATAGAGAAAACGAACATGGGAATCAAATGTGGCTGGCTTGATGAAGCGGCGTCGTACACGCATCCACACGGCAATGCAATGTTACGCGATGCAAATGTCAACCAGCTTGGTGGATATCTGGCCACTCGTCGTAGCCCTAGTAGTAGCTGTTTTCGGCCAACTGAAGATAGCGACACTGGTATCAGGACATTGCGAGCTTGTCGCGCATGCCCGCCATGGTAACAGAAACCAAAAAGATGCCAACAATGGTATGTTGCTAGCTCACCTGATGCACCGAGCTCGATTCGTCAAGTAGGCGCCAATGTGGCATATCCATATGGCGGTCACGCCTGGAGGACCCTCGATCTAGATGTGAGAGGAGAACCTAGGCGCGATTAAATTGAAAGGGCTGAGGGAGTGATTTGCATCTATTGATGGACTTTTGCTTGAGCCTCAAGACCCCATCGTGCCCAATTGTATCCATATTGGCCGGGGCTCTCGCTCAGCTACCGGGGCCACGTGGAGAAGGGCTTTGCTGGAACGAACGCGTGTAAGCCAGTGGTACGCCCACAGATGGCGTGCTCTGAAGCTGAAGTGCGCGGCTGGTGCTGCAATGGATTCAATAATCGCATCCAATCGTGGGGCCCCCAGGGCGCTTCGACTCAGGAAACTTCTAAAGAAAGAAACGCAAATGTGGTTTGCCATCAGTGCTCTGTGATTGGATCGAGATGAAACTTGGGAAAAGGCAAGGAGGAAAACCATCAATCGTAAGTCCATCCAATATCGAAAATGCATTGCACATCAGTCCAATTGCCAAAACGGTTGCTAACCTTAGGTAGTACCCTGCCGGCTGCCGGCACAGATGGAGGGCCCCGCCTTTTCAGCCAAGATCGGTGGGCTTGCCCAATACCCTGCGAAGATCCCTGAAAGTTTGGACCTGTCTGGCCAAAATGAACGGTCGCGGCATTCATTTCGTCATAGCTTTCGATGACGTCGCGTTTCTACACGACCACCATGGACAGCTGACCTGCCTGAGACCGCCGACTTTGATGTGTGTGGCTTGGACTACACGACGCGACGATTGGATTTCCCTGGCCGCAGTCGGAAGCTAACGAAATGCTCGATTTTTTATTATTAAATCCCGCTTTGAAGCGCTCCCTTCAACCTTCTGGAGATGCCAAAGGCGGGTGTGCTTCTGGTGGGTGCTAATCGGCGTGGTTGGACCTCGATGCATTCCTCCCAGCCTCAGGCTTTCGAGGCGGGGCGCATCTGGTTTGCTGGCGGTCAAAACCCCATAGTGCGCACGCCCATCTATCTTCGTCTCAAGCGCGAAGATGGAGTGTGCGTCGCAGCGGAAATAGGCCCCCGAGTACCAAGTCAACCAGATGGACCAACGTCATTGGCCTTCCTCGGTCTTCCTCATTCAATGCATGCGCGAAGTTTAGCATGAGCCAGAAAATGCAGTCGAGTGTCTGAAATCTGCTGGCCCCAGACACCTTGCCTGCATCATCGTGCTATGACACGCAATGTCATTGGGCTTTTCTGGCCCCATTTCGAGGTCCCATCTCTAATCATGGCCCAATGACAACACTTACGTCCGATGAGCCTAGCCCGTCGGAGTGACTGGCTGGCTGGGCAAGTTTGGGCTAAAGCGATCTTTTTCTTTCTGTCACCCACTCTGCCCTGCCCGCCTGCCTTACGTCTTTCCCGCCCTTGGCAGGCTAGGGTGGATGGACTTCAGGGTTCTGTCCGTTGGCTAGTCCAGTTAGTCATAGTCACTCGTGCATGTTCGTCTAGCATTCCATGGAAGGAAGAGAAGAAGTTGTCGTCTCATGCCTACGTATATATGCCTTGCTTCTCCCCTCGTCTACTCATCTCTGATCACTCACCTATTCCCACTTCACCTACATACCTAGAGCAACGACCACTTAAGACTGCCGAAGCTGCAACGATCGCTTCGCCTAATACCCTAATACTACCGAGCAGCGATACCTCACCACCTAAAGACATAACCGCCTAATAACGTCATATACCATGGCTCTCGGTTTCCTGCCCATCATCCACGCCGTCGCGGCCGTGTTCACCATCATCGAGCTCGGTCTCACAGGCTACCGTACGTCTTGATATTCCTTTGGATTTTCTGTCCTTCTACGACGAGAATCTCTACCCAATGCCCCCCCCCAACCTCACCACTACCAAAGGAAAATGCGCTAACCCCCAGCCACAGTCGTCAGCGCCTACACCGGCTATTGGGGCTGGGGCGGCTACTGGGGCAACTCACCCGACCGCGTCAACTTCATGCTCTTCAACTCGATCTGGTCGCTGCTGGTGCTCGCCTACGTCGGCATCGTGCCCATCTACCTGACCGGCTGGTTCCACAAGCTCGCCGCCCTCGTCCTCAACGCCCTCACCTGCCTCTTCTGGTTCGCCGGCTCCATCGCCCTGGCCGTCGTCGTGGGCGTGCCCCACTGCAACGGCCAGGGGCTCTGCGCCTCGCTGCAGGCGGCGATCGCGTTTGGATTCTTCCTGTGGTATGTTCCCTTCTTCCCACCATTCCCGTGCGACCGCGGAATTGTTACACACGCGCGCGCTTTTGGGACCAAGTCCACTAACATCCAATGCAGGGCCATCTTCACCTTCCTGACCGTCCTCGACGGCCTCGAGTCCCTGCGCAGCCGTGGCCACAATGTGCCCCACTCCAAGCCCTCCGCCTACCCTGGCGCTTAAATCGAGGGCCCTCGCTCCTTTTGAACCCACCCAACTCAAACAGCGACATCGACTTAGAAACGACGACAGCACCTATTCCCACATCCAGATTCTCCTCGTTGCTCTTAATGTAGCCCCTATGGCGGGTCGCGCTTGGGGTGACTTGTTTTTATCCCTTTGAACTTGGATTCCGGACTGGTTGATGAGTACACGCGAGGATGGCATTGATGAGGACCTATGAAGTTCTTGGGTTTTGTTTTGGCAGGCGTTTATGGTTGGGAATAATACCCTCGGATGTTTATACCGCAGTGTTTGCTGAAGCAATTTGAACAAACCTCTAATACTCTCAGTATTTCTATAATTGCCACATTGCTGGCGATCCGCGTGTGTGCGTGCCTGTGTCTGATGCTCGGTTCTACTACTGTTCGCCCGTCAGGTCTCCATCTTCATGTCCCAACGGCAGACACCCCTTCATCCTATAACTCATCTCTGTCCCTTGCACTACCGAGTATCTGTGCCTGAAGCATCTGAGCAAACACTATCTTCAAATGCCTGAACTCTGGTGCATCCTCCCCAAGTCCCCAGGCAAAGACTCCACCGAGCCCCTTCGCCTCGACGATGGGCGGGAACTTCTTCATGATGGCTTTGGGCGTGTCGAAAGTCCAGAATAGGTCATCCTCCTTCATCCCGGCGTCAGTATCGAGATAGTAGTACCCCCCGCCCACTTTATCGTACGTGCCCTCCCGAAGCGCCTTTTGAAACGAATCGGCGACTTCGGCGGGGACGGCGTCGTGGTAACTGAAACCGCCCGTGCGGCCGAGGTCGGCGCCCGTGTCTGGGTCTTCCATGGGGCCAGTGGGACAGTTTAGTCCCGCGGGATTAGAATCGGAACCAGAATCGGAACCGGAGGTGGTGTTGGTAGCTGAGCACGCATTGTGCGGGACCCGGAAGTACTTGACGTAAAACGCGAACCCCAGGTTCAACTGCGCCGGCGGCGCGCCGGCTTTCAGGTACATATCGATGGCCTCGAGGGAGCCGGCGACGCCCGTGTGGTGCTTCGTGACGGTGTCGCGGCGGTTCATCAGGTCGTACGTCATGACGTTGAGGAAATCGACCGAGTCCATGATGGAGGGGACCGTCACCGAATCAAAGGCGAGGGCGATGTCGCGCGGGAGGCCGGGCACGGCGGCCGAGATGATCCTGGACGGCCCCAGGGCGTGGCGCAGGGCGAAGAGGAGGTGGGGGTAGGCGCCGGCCTCCCAGGCTTTCTTAGAGTTGGGGACTTGTTTGTAGTCTTCGCCATTGCCTCTGTAGCGAGTACGGTCAGGAAACATGCAAAGAAAGACAGATGGAAAACAAAATGAGGGGATATTGCTGGCATCACTTACCCTGGGTATTCCCAATCAATATCGACCCCATCCGCGCCCGTAGCCTTGACCATGCCCGCCACGTTTTCCGCAAAGCGCCGACGGCTCCTCTCATCGCGTGCCGCCTTGGAGAAACCCATGGTATCGCCCCAACCGCCAATGGCTACCATAATCTTGGTGCCGGGCTGGAAGCGGGTTCGTACCTCTTTGACGGACAAGAAGAGAGGCCATGACAGACCCGGTTCCTCCTCGTTGAAGCTCTCCGACCGCATGAACGCCAGTACCACGTGGGTAATGGTCTCAGTCAAGGAGAGGTCGGGTATGACTGGGTGTTGGCTGCGTGGGATGGTTTGTTAGTCACATCATCCAAGTTCGGGCTAATCGGGCAGTGAGTGGTGTCATAAGATGAAATAGACGGATTGGTAGGTATTGCAACCGCGGGATAGACTCACCCTGTCAGGTACATGATATTGCGCAGTGGCTGCTCGATAGCCATGACTGGAGCAGTTGGATTTGCCGGCATTGCGATGAATCCCAACAGCAGGCGACGGAAGAAGCTTGCGTGCATAACGACGATCTTCAGGATCGGGCCCAATACCTCAAGAGATAGTCAAAGCTGAGAGCGTAAAGTAACACTTTTGGTGTATCAAATTTGAAGCTGGGTTTTGACAAAACAAGTTGAAAATGAGGCATACGGACGAAGGAGATTAGCCATCCATTGCCCTGCATGCGTCGAGAAATGTGGTGTCAAAAGTATATAGCAGTCAGTAAAGTGGAAGTGCAGGTGGGTTGTAGTATCGAGGAAGTTGCATGTCACCAGTGGAAATTGGCATATGCACCACTGCACTTGCCGTTTATAAGCTTGGGATAATAGCAGAAGCTGCAGGCAGCATGAACGACCCAAACCAGTCTCATTAACCACCACACTATTCACTGTTTTCGTAAAACGCAAGGGTACTTTATGAATGATGCGTTTTTGCTGTTGAAATGCTCTATAGTATTTGTTTTCATTCGAATTTAATACGTTGCAAACCCGCTATCTATAATGCAATGCGCTTTGTTGGATGAAGCCGCCAGTTGGGTGCTGTACATTCTCATCCGTAGAATCGACTTTCCCCCAGGTCTTCCGTATAGAGTTTTGCTACTGGACTGCTCATCGTGAGAAACAAAGCAAGGAAAGGGGTATCTCCATACGCCGCCGACCGCAGAGAAATCCAAGCCAAGCAACCAACGACATGCAAGACCGAGTTGGATTAAACCATCACCGTTTTAATCCAAGCCCTTGAACTTCAAGACACCATGTGCACCATGAGGTCCTAAGACAACGGGGGCCTTGCCCTTCCTTCGCTTCTTGCGCTTCTTCTTATCATCGTCACTATCGTCGCTATCGTCTTCCTCATCGCTGCTGTCCGCCTGTCGCTTGCCCTTCTCTGAAGGCGCAGCACCTGCATCTGAATCATCGTCCGAGTCGTCGTCCGAGTCTTCGTCGTCATCGGAACCCGACTCCTCGTCTTCCTCAGCTTCTGCCTCAAGTGCGCTGGCCTCCAACCAGACCTTGACCGTATTGCCACCGCCACTGATCATGCGGCCCTGGCAGTCGAAGTCCAAGCCGAGGACAGCCTCGACCTCGTCGTGGCTATACGAAGCCTCCACCTCGCGCTTACCGAGGTCAACCAATCGGATATTGCCATCGCCCACGCCGACCACCACCTTCTTCTTGCCGTCCGTCACGAACTCGGGCACCTGCACGATGGAGTCGAGACTCTCGCCGTCGCGGTCGACGATGATACGGTCCTGCTGATCGTCCCAGGCGCCCTTGTCCCAGAGCGTGAGGACGCCGGAGCCGGTGCAAACGGCGGCAATGCCATTCTCGCGGTTCTTCTTGGGGCCCAAGCCCGACACGAAGATGGAGCTGAGCAGCTCGTCCTCCTGGTCCTCGCTGCGCACCAGGACGCCGCGGCGCAAGTCCGTCACGGTGAGCGTGGTGCCGCCGGTGCTGACCCACTGCTTGCTGAAGCCGCTGGTGCTCTCGGCGCTGGGCGGCAGGGGCGCGATGCTCGAGACGAAGTCGGTGTGGGGGAAGTGGCTCTGCTGCGGCTTCGAGGCGGCGAACGCGTGGTCGCGCAGGTCGAGCAGGTGCAGGACGCCCGAGTCGCAGGCCAGGAGCAGGGTCTGGGGCGAGAGGACGCGGAGCAGGGTCGGGGCGTCGGGCACGTTGGGGTTGGTCGAGGGGATCGCAAACTTGGAGGCGACCTGGCCCGTCGTGGGGGAGAAGTGCTTGAGGATCGAGTCTGTTCCGGCCGAGTAGAGAGCTAAAGAAGAGGCCAATAGCGGTTAGTTCGTTGCTATTGCGTAATGGCCAGACAGGCGGTAGAGATGTAGGGAGCTCCTTAGCTTACCTGAGCCATCGTTGCTGAAGCCGATAGTGCGGCAGCTGCCCTTGTGGCGGCGGGTGCGCCAGACGGTGTCTATGGTGCCCCTTCCGTCCGAGAGGATGCTGGCGTCGGCCGAATCGCTGTCTTCGGCGCTCTTCTCAGCGGCGGGCAGGCGAAAGCACTGGACATGGCCACTGGACAGGCCGACGGCGAGCAGAGGTTCCGTCGGGTGCAGGGCCTGGCAGAAGAGTTCCGCACTCAGCGGGAGGGTGCAGAGGTTCTCGAACATGGTGGGTGAGGAAATTGGACGTTTGAAAAAACTGCCCGGATGAGCTTCGGTCCAGAAACTATCTCATAATAATATTTCAGGGTCCAATGGCACGGTAGACACGTTGAATGTAGTCCGTCGCGGTTCGAATCTTCGGTCGGATGATGGGCCAGGAGCTCCAAGGGAAAGAACTAGAAAAAAAAAGTTTGAAGTTGCAGGGTCTGAAAAAACAAGGCTAGCAACATCCGATTCTAAGCCCCTTCCTTCCATTGTCGCACCCGATTTGCATGAACCCAGACTCTGCTGCAATTGACATCAAGTACTGCAGCCGAATAGACTTATTTGAAATGTCATTCTACAGCTTCGACGTTCTTGATCCTCTTTCCATCGATACCTGCTCAAGTCGAGCTCTGCCGGATTGCGCAGTCATAAATGTGTTGCCGGCCGCGCTGGTGGATCCATACATGTAGCTTCGTGCCTGCAGAATCACGTCGCGCTGTAGCTGTAGCACGGTTTTCGAGCATCCGCGTACCTAAAGCACTCGTCCTCAGTGTTTTAGGCGCTTTCCGAACGCGGGGTAGTCTGGGGAAAGCTCTCCAAAGCTCCAAGCTCGAGTCCTGATGCGGGGCACTGAACGAACCCGAACCCAAGGTCCGGCATACCTATGACCAGCGCTTGAGATTGTGTCATTGACGATACCCTTTCTCTGGTGAGAGGACTACGTTTCGTATAGGAGTAGGAAACATTCCATGGGGGAGGTATCATGAGTAGTCGTGTGCAAGAGTAAATGGACACACTTTGCATAAGCCAACACTCTGCTAACTCCAAACAACGTCCGACATATCCACGGCATATCTGGTATCCCATCTGATGCACTCACTCATCATAGCTTCTCTTTGGGGGCCGTCTTCATATGCCTCGCCGCAAACTCAATAGCCGCCGTGTACCCGTGAACCCCCCATGCCGCAAACCATCGCGACCGCCTTATCCGTAAAGTACGAGTGCCGCCGCCACTCCTCGCGCGCATGCACATTAGAGACATGCAGCTCGACGTACGGGATGCCCACGCCCAGCAGCGCGTCCCGGATCGCGACCGACGTGTGCGTGAAGGCGCCCGGGTTGATGACGATGGCGTCGACGCCTTCATCCCTCGCGGCCTGGATCCGGTCCACGATGGCGCCCTCGTGGTTGGACTGGAAGGTCGCGAGCGAGATGGACAGGGAGGCGGCTTGCTGCTTGGCTGCGGCTTCGACGTCGGGGAGGGTCGTGCTGCCGTAGATGTGCGGCTCGCGGGTCCCCAGCAGGTTGAGGTTGGGGCCGTTGATGAAGAGGAGGTTGCGGGAAGGCATGGCGGGTACTGGTATGGCTCTCTATATCCTGAAAAGATGATTACTATAAAACCCAGTTTTAGGGAATACCGAGAAGGGGCTCAAAGCTGTGACTCTTGGAGACTTTGCGTGATGTCAGTTATCTGTTGTGCGACTCGAGGTGATCGGCGGTTGTTTTATTAGCACCCCCTTGTGCAACTTGCCTGACTCCAACTCTACACGATATCTGGTTCCAGTTGCAAACAGTTTTGCAGCTTCCTATGAAGCATATCTACAAACTGGAATGCAACAGCATTGCAACTCCCGTCCCGTACTATACCCGCCTTACTGCATGAGACGATCAGCCATTTCAAGTTGTACAGACTTCACCCCCGTATAGCCAGATTCAATAGTGGGCGGGTAGCATTAGTGCGGAGATGGCTGCCCCTGGATAAGTATTTTGCCGGCTTGCTAGAGTATCGCCGCGGATAAACATTCCAACTCATGCTACGGTGTACTGACTACGGGTACATAGTGACGCTCCGAGAGTGAACTACGAAACCTCCTCTTCTTCCAAGAGGGGATAGTTTCTTACTAGACCACCTGTTTGCCCATTGGCCCTGTCAAAGTAGGTAGGTAAGTGCGTGTAGCCAGTCATGGCCTGGTGTGAGCAGAGGTGCCCATATTGAGTCAGCAACCATCTAGTCCACTGTTTCTCTCTGCGGTGGATCTTATCCCCATACGAACCCCGACTGTCCGATGGTCCAACTGCCAACTGCGAGATACGCTGCGTACACCACCGAAGAGCCGCGGACCAAAACCGCTATTCCGTTCTTATCGGATCCATTGCCATTCGGTTGGAGGCGGTCCAATAGTCCGCCCGGGTGGATGAAGCCGCCGTATGACTATGGTAGAGCCTTACTGCTCTCACATTCTGTGTATCTTAACCCACTGTGAATGAATACACCACATCCTGTCCGTGGCCTCCTTTTTGTGCATACTCGATTTCACTTTCTTTTTTCGTGATAATGACTGCAGCTCAACACATCAGCGACGATGAGCTAGCCGAGATCTACACCTTTGCGGTGCAGCTCGGGAAAGATGCCGGCACCATCCTCATGAAGTTCGCGCAGGCGCGATGGAGCGACAACGGCACCGGGGAACAACTCTTCACCGAGAAGGATAGCGCCGTAGACATCGTGACGAAAGCAGACGAAGGTTTGTCCCCCGCCCAGCACCAACCGATACATCCTGCGTGAAACTGACATCAGGAAATCTTGTAGATGTCGAAACTTTCATAAAGAACGCCATAGAGAAGAAATACCCAACTCATAAGTAAGGAAATAGATACCGCTCATATCCAGCCATACACACTCACATCTTCTCCCCAGATTCCTCGGCGAGGAGACCTACTCCAAAGGCGCCTCGCGCGCCTACCTCATCGGCCCCGCGCCGACCTGGTGCGTCGACCCGCTCGACGGCACCGTCAACTACACGCACCTGTTCCCCATGTTCTGCGTGTCCATCGGCTTCGTCCTCAACGGCGAGGCCGTCATCGGCGTCATCTACGCCCCCTTCACGAGCCAGCTCTTCTCCGCGTGTAAGGGCAAGGGCGCCTGGCTCAACGAGACGCAGCGCTTGCCCTTGGTGAAAAACCAGCCGCTGCCGCCCCACGCGCCGCAAGGGTGCGTGCTGTCGGTGGAGTGGGGCAAGGACCGCAAGGATGCGCAGGATGGGAATTTGCACCGTAAGGTCGACAGTTTTCTGACCATGGCGGCGGAGCCGGGCGGGAGGGGTGGGAAGGGGGGAATGGTGCACGGGGTGCGGAGTTTGGGCAGCGCGACGCTCGATTTGGCTTATGTCGCTATGGGCGCATTTGATATCTGGTGGGAGGGCGGGTGCTGGGAGTGGGACGTGGCGGCCGGCATCGCCATTGTGCAGGAGGCGGGCGGGCTGGTGACGACGGCGAACCCGCCCGAGGATACGCAGAACGCTCCTATTGAGGACGTGCGGCTGGGGAGCAGGTTATACCTGGCCATCCGGCCGGCGGGGCCGTTGCCGGCTACGGGCGAGTCGGCGCGGCAGTCGCAGGAGCGGGTGGTTCGCGAAGTTTGGCGGCGTGTGAGGCATCTTGATTACAGCCGGCCGGGTGCGTGATGAATGAAAGAGTAGGTATATGAACCATGTAGAGATGAACTAACAAACATGAAAGTGTTTAAATGTTAAGCTACAGGCCAAACGTATGCTTGCTGACTGGTGATAATGAAATCCAACTATGAAATTACCCAGGGCGCTCTCCCCTTATTATGATGATGACTCCGTTACACCTGTAAATGCTTCTTCAAAGAATACCCTCGGACCCGGATTTAGACCGCTGCTCTTGGTAAGCGATGAATGAAAACGGTTGCAAGCCCGCTCCATTCAGAGCTTTGATATTTGCGACAACCTTCCGGCGATGACCTCACTGACCTTCTGAATGGGCAGATCCTTGACCTCGATGCCCGTCCAGAACTTGTCCTGCTCCAGCCCCTGCCAGATCAGCGCCTCCGTCCCCAGGATGACCTGCCAGCCCTCGCCCTCGGCCAGCCCGCCGAGCTCGGTGTAGGGGGTCGGGTTGTAGCACATCTCCAGCATGCAGCCCTTGCGCTCCTTGCCCAAGAACGTGCGAATCACCGCGCGCGCCGTATGCTCCTCCGGCGTCCGCGGCGAAAAGTCCGGCACACACGCCACGATCGCCCCCGGCGCCTCCAGCCTCTCCGCCTCCCCGGGCGTCGCCACATGCACCAGCCTCTCGCCGCCGTACCCGTGCGCCGTGCACTCGTCGATGACCGCCGCGACCTCGGCGGCGTCCCGGTTCACCAGGTAGATGCGCGTCGCGCGCATCCACTTGTGCAGCGCGTAGACCGCGGACCGCGCCGCGCCGCCGCCGCCAATCACCAGGGCCGGCCGGTCGTGGAAGCGGGCGTCCGGGTTCGCCACGTTCTGGTAAAAGGACTCGCGGATGCCGACGACGTCCGTGTTGGTGCCGCAGTAGCGGCGGGCGCCGGTGGCGGGGTCCTGCTTCAGGAAGATGGTGTTGCAGGCGCCGACTTCGCGGCACTCCTCCGTCAGCTCGTCGAGGTGCTTCATGATGGAGACCTTGTTGGGCATGGTCACCGAGGCGCCTGGGTGGGGGTGGGATGTCAGTTTTACTTCTTCTTGTCTTCTCCCGGGTGGACAGTCAGTACGAGACAGACATACCGTAGAAGTTGGGGTCTTTGATCAGCTGCAGGAACTGCGGGATGTCGGCCGACTCGAAGAGCTTCTGTTCCCATCGCAGGCCTAGTTCGCTGTATATCGTCTTGTGGAAGAGCGGCGACATGGAGGCCTGGATCTTGAGACCGAAGAGATACCCATGACGATCTAGCTGGGTCTGTGGTTTTGGAGCGGCGTTGCTCATGTCCACGCCGACGGCACTCATTGTGTATGTATACTTTGGCTAAAATGCTGTGTAGGCGGGCTGTTCGTGGGATGTGTGCAATCGTCTATATCTCTTGCTCGAATGGGGGAAATGAGCAGAGTGACAGGATACGCTTTGCTTTCGGTTTCTAGTTCCTGATCTACTGCTCTTAGGGTCTTTGGCCTAGTCTCCTGGCCTCTAGATCATGTTTATACAAAGCGGAATCGCTTCCATTGAACACCTCAGGTCTTACCCGGTAGAACAATTGGGTTTGCGTAGCTAGCATGGTAGTAGTAGTAGCGGCCCACCTCTGTCCGTGATGAACATTTTGCCATCCGCCGGCCGAATTTTGGCCATGATGGCTCCACATGATCACCCGCCGGTTTCATTCCTTTTTTCCTGGTTCACAGCAGCAGCATCGCGGTGTAACTTGTTTTGCCCAGGAAAAGGAACAACCAGTTCGTCTCGTCACATGAGCGGATAGGGAGAAGTGTGTTTCGCAAACAACCTCCCTTTCCGTAACGGGCGGAGTTTTCCTTTTCCCAATGCGTGAGCCACGAACGGTGTGTGCTGTTTGTTACGCCCCGTCTTGGCCTCGTGGCGCTGTAACCCTGTTTTAAGCTTCCTGTGTGCTTGGCGTTGATATAACCGAGCTAACGAAGGCACACCCTTCCTGGCTGGTTAAGTGTTCTTCCCGACTGTCTGACAGACACAGAACCAGGGTTCTTCCTGCTGTCTCGGCTAGCACTTGGCACCAAAACCCATCCCATCCAATTGGCCGTTGAGGAAGCCAGCGTTTCTCCAAAGGACGCGGGGGGCTACCCCGACGGCAACATTCACCGTACCGTCTGTGGGGGACCTCCTAGGAAATGCCGTTGTCGTAGTGGCTTGGCCCCGCGAAAAATGGGAATTTTGCCTCTCCATCTCTCTCGAAGCAACCCCCAGACCTGATCCCCAGCTGACAAACACCCATTCCCACTTCGAATGAGAGGAACTCGAAGTGGGTATCGTGATCCTTTTAGTCAAAAGGGAACGTTTTCAAGCAGACGGACACCATTGGCGCTAGACAGGAAATGGCGAAAGCTTCGCCAGGGTTTGAGAAAAGGAGCCCTGACTCGGGGGGACGGTCAGCCTGCCAGCCCAGCCAGCCCAGCCAACCAACCAACAACCCATCATGCAGAATAATCATTTTTCCATAGGAGAGGAAGGGAAGGGGGAACGTCATGTCCCAACCAGATCTCACCCTAGCATCTAGCTGATAGCCGTGAAAGGTCTCACACACCACTTGGCGGCTTCCTTGCACTCGGGAATTGTGGGAAAGACTTGCATTTACCCCAGATCTCGCCTTGTTCATCGTAGCTTTCCGACCAGGGGTCTGCGCTGTCGACAAATTCTGGGGCCCCGGACTTTTCATATTCCATTAATACACCGACCTCGCGGCGACCCAAATCTCTCGTCAGTGACTCAGAACATCTATTTCTGTGTAGCTGCAGAGAAAGCCCTTCCGGTCTCAGTGTCCATCTGTGTGGCTTTACAGGAGGTAGTGGGATTTTGTGACGTCTCTTACCTGCTTTGCAAGTGGGCAACGAAAGGGGCGAAAAGTCTTTCAGTATGGTGGGACTCCTCAGGCTCAAGGAGGACAGGCCGACGCCCAAGGCCGTATACAACTGGCGCGTCTATACCTGCGCGGCCATCGCCTCGTTCGCGTCATGCACCATCGGCTATGACTCTGGTTCGTCATTTTCAGTATCCCATGCCTCTCTCTCTGTTGGGTGATGGCGGGAGTAAATAGCATCGCATGACTGACTGACCTTACAAACAGCCTTCATCGGCGGAACCCTGGCGCTGCCGTCCTTCAAAAACGAGTTCAACTTCGCAAGCATGGATAAAGACTCCAAGGCCCTCCTCCAAGCCAACATCGTCAGCCTCTACCAAGCCGGCGCCTTCTTCGGCAGCCTCTTCGCCTACGTCACCTGCCACTTCCTCGGCCGCCGCAAGTCCCTCTTCGTCTTCTCCGCCGTCTTCGTCCTGGGCGCCGGCCTGATGCTCGGCGCCAGCGCGGCCCGGGGGCTGGGCCTGATCCTCGGCGGCCGCGTGCTCGCCGGCTTCGGCGTCGGCGGCATGTCCAACATCGTGCCCATCTACTGCTCCGAGCTGGCGCCGCCCGCGGTCCGCGGCCGCATCGTCGGCATCTACGAGCTGGGCTGGCAGCTCGGCGGGCTGGTCGGGTTCTGGATCAACTACGGCGTCAACACGACGATGCAGCCGAGCCGCCGCCAGTGGCTGATCCCCTTCGCGGTGCAGCTGATCCCCGGCGGCCTGCTCGCCGTCGGCGCCCTCTGGCTGCACGAGTCCCCGCGCTGGCTCTTCTCCAAGGGCCGGCACGACCAGGCCATGGACAACCTCTGCTGGATCCGCAACCTGCCGCGCGACGACGTGTACATCGTCGAGGAGGTCAGCTACATCGACGAGGACCTCGAGCGCTACAAGCGCGAGGTCGGCGTCGGCTTCTGGAAGCCGTTCGCGGCGCTGAAGCAGCGCAAGGTCCAGTGGCGCTTCTTCCTCGGCGGCATGCTCTTCTTCTGGCAGAACGGCAGCGGCATCAACGCCATCAACTACTACAGCCCGACCGTCTTCAACAGCATCGGAATCACGGGCACCAACGCGGCCCTGTTGACGACGGGTATCTTTGGCGTCGTCAAGACGTGCGTTACGGTTGTGTGGTTACTGTATCTGAGTAAGTCTCATTCCCCCAAGGTCTGACTGAGTGACCTCGTCGAGAATCTGCTGTTATCATATAAGCGTTCGGGGAGCTAATTTTGCCCGTCTTCAGTCGATCAATTGGGCCGCCGCAAGCTTCTCCTGTGCGGCGCCGTCGGTGGCAGTTTGTGCATGTGGTTCATCGGTGCCTACATCAAGATCGCCGATACCGCGAACAGGCCTGCGGGCAGCGCGCTTGATGGTGGCGGCATTGCGGCCATTTTTTTCTTCTATCTCTGGACCGTCTTCTACAGTAAGCCTTTACCCGACGTGGAATGTCTCTTGGTTTGCCACTTATTAATCCTCCTTTAGCCCCGAGTTGGAATGGAACCCCCTGGGTCTTAAACTCCGAAATGTTCGATCAAAACACCCGAGCTCTCGGCCAGGCATCTGCCGCCGCCAACAACTGGGTAAGTCCATCGATCCTATCCGAGACCTGCAAGACTCCACGTACGAACAAGTCGCTAACCTCGGCACAGTTCTGGAACTTCATCGTCTCGCGCTTCACGCCGCAAATGTTCCTCAAGATGGGCTACGGCGTCTACTTCTTCTTCGCCTCGCTCATGATCCTCTCGGTCGTCTTTACGCTCTTCCTGGTGCCCGAGACGAAGGCGATCCCGCTCGAGCACATGGACCGCCTGTTCGCGATCCGGCCCGTCCGCAAGGCCAACGACGTCATCATGGAAGAGCTGCGGCTGGAGGATGAGGAGTTCCGGCACGCGGTCGAGGGGGTCGACCTCTCCGAGAGGAAGGAGAAGGTGGAGGTGAAGGAGAGGGTTTAAGGTTAGGGCGATAATTATAGAATTATAAGTATTATATAGTTTTTTTACTAATAGAATTTTTTAAAAAGAACACGGGATTATTTATAACGATTAAATTATAATATTATTACATTTTTTTATATAATAAGTAATATATTAATAAGTTTTTATAATAAGGGTAAAAAGAATAAAGTGTTTACGTATTAATTTTAACTTTATTTAATCGCTTTATATATATAAAAACTTAAGCCCTTTTAAAAAACACTATAAAATAAGCGTTAACTTTATCTTTTACTACTCTTTATTTATTATTACCACTTAAATTCTTGCACTTTTTATAGTTTTAAATATATTATTATAAGTAAAGTTAAGTTAAAATTATCGTTTTTTATTTAAAATAATAATAAGCCGTTATTTATTTAAAACTATTAATTATTACTTTTAATATAACTTAAAAATATTACGTTAAAAATTATATATAATTATATAATATATTAAACTCATCACTTTATAATATTCACTAATAAATAATTAAATTTAAAATTAATCTTCTATTAAGCGAGAATAAAACGACTGCTAAATAAAACACGCTAGCTATACATAATAAAAAAAAAGAAAAACACACGAAATCGCAGAAGGCTAGATCGACAATTTCTAGTATCCTCGATCCCGTTCAAAGCGAAGCCACCATCCTCTCCATCTCAACACCACCCCCCATCATCATCTTCGCCTTCTTCTCCATCGTCCCAACCATCTCTCCCACCCTCTCATCATACACCTCATCCTCCACCCGCAACTGCATATCCCCCACCAGCTTCCTCCAAGACACCGCCCCCCGCCACGCCAGCTCCCGCGGCACCCCCGCGTCGCGGTCCGCCATGCGGCGGTGGAACAGCTCCAGACTGACCCACCCCTCGAACCTGAGTTCATGGAAAATGACGCGAGCGATATCGCGCACCGGCAGATACGCGCCCCGGTCGCGCTCCCCGTAGAAGAGCCGACAGTTCCGCGACCAGCTCATGCGGGCGGGCTGCTGGGCGTCGTAGAAGGCGTGCCCCGGCTTCAGCGGGGACGCCAGGCGCTCCGCGTCGACGACTTGGATGTAGAACACCTTCGCGACGTCGACGGTCGCGCGCATGCGCGCGAGGGATTCTTGCACCGCGGCCTGCGCGTCGGCGCAGCAGCCCGACGGCGACGCCGGGTCCGCGTAGACGCGCCCCGCGATGTTGAAGGTATCGAGACACAGCCCGAAATTCTCCCGGTCGACGGCCTGGACGATGTCCCAGCTGGCCTCCCAGGTGTCGACGTGCGTGCTGAAGCAGAGGGCCTCGTACACGAACCGGATGCCCTCGGCCGCGCCCATGTCCGCGGCGCGGCGCAGGTCCGCGACGACGCGCGCGCGGTCGCCGGTGCACTGCGACGCCGGCAGGAAGCTCGACGGGATCTGGACCATGTCGGTGCCGAGCGCCTTGGCGAGGCGGAACCAGAAGCGGAGCTGGTCGAGGCGGCGGGCGTGCGCGGCGCGGTTGAGGAGGCCCTCGTAGCCCGCGAAGGGCTGGAGGCAGAGGATGGTCAGGTCGCGGGCGCGGCACATTTGGCGGATCAGGGACGCGGCTTCTAGCTCGTTCTCTTCCGCGGTGTGGGTGTTGTGGCGGCCGAGCTGCTGGGCTAAGTCGGCGAGGTCTTCGTGGAAGAACTCGATGCCCTTGTAGCCGTAGGCCTGGGCCATGTCCAGTTTGTGGCTGAGGGAGTGGCCGGCATGGCTACGGCCCAGGGACATGGACGTGATTGCTAGTCGGCACGGCATGTTGTCTTGTGTGATGTGGAATTGCTCTTCGAAAGCTGTGGTCTCGCCTTAAAGTATAGTGGTATAAGGCCGTTAACTTGGAAGACAAGGTGGACTGGCTAATATCCGATCCAAGTCCTCTGGGGTATTGGGATATGATATAACAAGAACCCTCAAACTGAAAATCAAAATGGGGTATATATACTCGACGACCACAGACCGACGACGAAAGATGACATCAGTAGAGAAGTCAACGGTCGAATGTCCGCAACGCTATGATGGATGAATATCCCGTTCATCCAGGAAATGGCCTGATAAGTGCGTCAAAATCTGTCGACTCCCTTGGTGCACAACGGGTGTAGATATTACACAGGCAGATACACAAGTACGCAGCAGGAAACGCTAAAGCTGACGGCAAGTGACACAAGCCTAGCAGTATGTCTAAAGCGACGAACAGGTTCAGTCAGGGAGAGAAAAAGTGAAAGAGACCAGGCAAGGAAGGAGTCGCATTTTGGAGAAACGGGCACACGCATGCCGGTAGCTTCCCCGGCTGCGCCTTGCGCATTGTTCCCTCTCCCTTCATGGCCCTTGTCGGGACCCTGCGGCGGGCGCCCCCGCAGCAGCAGGCGACTTGTCACTCTTGCCCTCCGCCGGGTAGGGTTGGGTGTGGTATCACCAAGCACGATCGGAACATTCCCGCTGTCCTGTCCCGCGCAAAATGTGGCATGCCGAACGAGACAACGTGTCCCGGGGGCCGAAGATAAGCGGCGGGAAGAGTGTACTTCCCTTCAGGGTAGACGTCATGTTTTTGGAGACAGACCGCCGGGTAAACACATAAACGGCCCCACCGACCGCCGCCGACTCCTGGCTGAATGTTCATACACTGCCAAGGTGATCTGACGTACTAATAATGCATGGTGCTCCCGTTTTCTCGAGTATACATATGTTAGGAAGGGCGTATTATGAGACCCACCACCTGCTCCCCTGGAGACAAGTAGCCTGTATATTGGGTATGCCAAGTAATCCTATTTGGCGTTCCTTTGACTTTTGCACTCCAGCCGCCAATAGTTGGAGGTTTGCTATGAAACCCTTTACCGTTTGCTTGATTGCGTAGATATTGGTGCTTACTTGCATCTATGAAACTCGACTACATCGGGCTCTCTGGCTAGCAACGTTGCGCCGCGTTGCTGACCTTCCCAGATTACATGGCGTGGTAAACGTGTCCTCTGCAGCAACCCGAGAAAGACGCAGCCTGGGAGCTACAAACCGGGTCCTTGGTGTCGCGATCTCGATAAAATGGTGCCCATAAGGCTCGGTTAGATTAGGTTATCCACATATGCCTTCATAGTGTCGTTACATTCATGCTGATACCCGTGAAAACCTCAGTTCACGGCTCTTGTTCCGTAATGTCCTCCAATCGTGGCTGCAGCTGCGGCTGGTTTGTCACCCCCTGTTCTTCCTCCGGGTACGACCTGAACACCTCCGCCCGCATCAACCTGCGCGGAGCCCGCCTTCCCGTGAAAAGCTCAAACTGCGCGAACCCTTGTTCAGGTAAGATGTCGAGACCGTCCATGGCTACCCAGCCGCGGTACGCCTCCGCCCGGATCTGCGTCAGAAGTGGCGTGTTGAGGTACTTGTAGGCGTACTCCAGCACCACACCGCCGGTCGGGCTCTGCAGCCAAGATTCGGGAAGCGTGAAGTTGGGAGGCGGGCAGCCGCCGACGCTATGAGTGGGAATGCAAGAGACGATCATGGTGGGCGGCCGGAACTCCTTGGGCCAGGCGTCGTCCCGCGACTGAAGGACGTGAAACTTGGTCTCGAAGTCCGAGCTGGCGCCAAGGAGGGGAATGTCGTGTCGAGCGAGAAGTCTTGAGAAATGAGAGACTAGCTTTTCCGCATTCTCGATGGTCCTGTTGTATATAGCTATGTTGCGAACCCCAAGCTGGAGCATAGCGTAGACAGCTGCTCGGGCCATGCCGCCGGCTCCAATAACCAGGCCCGACGAGGTGGGCCGTACGGCATTCGCAGGCGACAGCCCTCGCCTGATGCACGCCCGGACGCCGATCCAGTCGGTGTTCTCACCAAACAGCTCCAACACCGGACCGGCCCGGTTCCTGTAATGGAAGAACAGCGCATTGTCAGGAATGGTGTCGTCTGGACTGAGCTGTCGCACCGGAATCAGAGTATTGACAGCGCCGATGGCTTTGGCATGGCTGCTCAAGGAATGCGTCAGGCTAATCACCTCCACCTTGAACGGTAAACCAATGGAAGCCCCAGCAAATTGGGGATCCTGAATGAGGTCCCGTATGTTACTCATGGAGTTCGTAGAATAAGGGGTATAGGAATGGGGGATCCCACAGGCTTTGAGTGCAACTGTATGCATGGCCGGAGACAAACTGTATCTGACGTTGGCCCCAAAGACGTAAAGTTTCATAGCATCAATTATGAAGGAAGAGTGGAGGGCGGATGTTGCTTGCAGCGCTGTAAGTGCGGGTGGGATGTATAAGGAATCCTCGCTCTGGCGTTGATTCAGGAGTGGTTCAGGAATAACCGATGTGAGAATGCGGTTGAAACATTGGGAGTTTCTGCCTTTGGATCCTGTATTGAAGGCGATGACGGGCAATTCGGACGGTCCCAGATCCTTGAGTGCCGATCGAAGTGAATTGATTTCGAAGTTATCTTCCACTTGCGTTGCAGGTCGCAGAAGACGGACAAGATCGCAGTTCAAACTTTGGGCTTTTCGGTAATACGACGTCCAAACCGGGTCCGTCCACGATGATGGGTTGGATTTGATATTGACACTGCCAATTACTTTCGTGGTTCTCCTCGAGGCCATTATGTGATGGAACCAACGGTCATCAAGCCTAAGGTCAATAGCAATATACTCTGGAGAAAGCTTTAGAGCGTGTTGCAGATGTTCTGTATACACGATTCTCTGAGCTTCGCTAACGGAGTCTTCCGAAGGCCAGACCACGTTAATAATGATGGGTATTACGGCATTCCGTCGGATGTGCCCAACCACTTTACTGATTTGGCTGGCGCGCTCCGGCGTCAGTCGAGGATCCTGGCCACATTGCACGAAAGCATCGTCTATGACAATCTCGATGGCATCGGCTCCGGTTTCGATATCCTCGATGTCTATTCGGTCCAATATCAATTTCGATAGTGGGACTGACATGGCGTATGTAAACTGGCGTTTCTCAGTTGGTATCGAGGCCAAAGGAAAGGCCGACTCCACGTAAGGTATAGACCCCTCGGGCATACAAAAAGATAGGAATTTTAGAAAGTGCCTTTCTGCCCGTTTCAGGGTCAGATACGGCGTGGGTGACTTTTGTCCGGAGTCTTGGGTGACGGCGGTGGACTCGACCACGGTCAGGTCTCCCTTCTTTGGTGGCACTTCCGAGACGTTGAAGAACTCCAGGTTGCAGCAGGCGCGAAACGCAGTAGCTGCATAGACGAGAAGTTCGTGGAACTTGCTCTGGTCGGTTACTTTCAGGTAAGAGGCGATCGACTGGGACTCCCTCATCACATGGATGACGGGATGAGAGACGGCAAAGTCCTCGAACAGACCCTGCACGCAGCGTTCCATCCAGGAGGACACTATGATACAGTCTCTTCCATGGTTTGCCAACATGCTCTGCAGTAGGCTATATTGTCGTCTTTGGCACTCCGCGGCACCGTATGTCTTTTTGAAGACGTGTATCGAAAGGCCTGTCGCTTCCTGGAAGGCCTTCTCCGTATCTATTATTCGCCTCTTCATGGCCGTCGAGGCAATGATTGCCAAAGTGGACTTCCCCGATCCTCGCATTCCCACCAATACCACCGAGGCATTGGGCTCGAATCGCAAAGTTGTGTTCTCGTAGGGAGATCGCGTTGGCGGGGAGTGGCTGGAGGCTCTCGAGCCAGGTGCGGATGGATGCTGCGAGCCGGGAGTCGCGTCCTTGGTGTCCAACCTGCTGGAGTAAAACCTAGGAGGCGCATCCAAGGCCGAGTGAGGCCTGCTGGCCGGGGATTTATGAGGCCGCTCGGCTGCATCATGTTCTGCGTACAGGCCATAGTATCTTGGGCTCGCATCGTCCGTAGCCATTGCGGCGAATGGGCGTTTCACTCCCACAGTGGAAGCGGTTGGCTGTAGTGGAAACATCGTCATTTACGGGTCGTTACTCCCAAAGACTTAGGAGCGTCGTCGTATCAAACAGCAAAGACATTGGTGGCGGAGTAGGCGAGAGTTCACTTGTCGAACAGACCAGCGACTTTTACAGTAACTGGAGGAGGTATGACGGTCGGGGCGCCTCGGGCGAGTCTAGCCATCTGCCTGCTGGGTGCAAACTAAATAGAGACAGGGAGCAAGCAATCAATCGATCGCATTGTACGAGATGATCTGCGGAGGACAGGGTCTGCTTCAAAAAAGCATGTAAGTATGTACCTGTTGAGCCGGCATGGATGGGAGCAAGGCGATTAGGTGGTATCCTTTTCGTCAGCGTAAGTATACAAAGAGGGCCTGGAGAGAAACAGCCCGGTATTGGGCATTTCTTCCCCGCCTGGAGCCAATGGCTCAGGGTGCTTAGGCTCCAATCTGGGACTGGGGTGGCACTGGAGAACAGCGCGTTAGGGTAGCCCACTCTCGTCCTAGCGCTGTCACCCCCTCACGCCGACCTGTGGCTAAACATTCAACCGCCAGCAGTTCTCAGTGCCGTCCAAAGCTAACCCTGTCTCTACCCCAGGTTTCTTCTCCACCGAAAGACAGCCATGTCGCAATTTGGATCTGAATGCCCGAGACTTGCGTGTCGGAGAGTTGCGCTGTTTCTTGTCTTGCCCCCATGACGAGCGTGGAGCTGCAAATCACAACGACGACAGGAACTGCAATTTGCTTTTGCCACCCAACGAGCGACAGGATCCAAGCGAGCGACGTAGGCACACTCCGAAAGGACGATGCCGGCTGACCGCTGCGTCTGATACGCGAATTGACGCCATGATTGGAGAAGACGCGATCGCCATCCTGACGACGTGCAGTTTGGATGTGCGGGCAGAGCGGTCGTGACATCAAAGCTGCCCGTAAGCCATCATGCCTCCAGCAGCAATAAATGCGACGACGATGGGGAAGAAGCGCCAAGCAAGCGAAAACGACCAAGACAAGCCCATGCCCGATTCCAAATCCTCGCCCGCCCCGAAGCGCCAGAGAGTCTCGAGAGCCTGTGACCAATGCCGAAGTGCCCGTGAGAAATGCGACGGCATCCAGCCGCTATGCTTTCCCTGCGCGTCGCAGAATCGCTCGTGTACTTGGGAGGAGCCCAAGAAGAAACGCGGAGTGCAGACCGGTTACATCCGCACACTCGAATTGGCGCTTGGCTGGATATTTGACAAGATTCCCGGCACCGAGGAAGCTCTGCACGCCATGCTCACTCATGAAGGAGGCCAGGGTCGCTCGTTACTGGTAGGGAAGGACTCCGGGTCTGGAAGCCGACTTCACAGGAAATGGCGGAAGAGCAATGTTCACAAGGAGATCGAGCGCGTCCTCGCCGGTGGCGATGCATCCGACGTCAAGGGCGAGAAGCCTTCGTCTGCAAACGGAGACTCTGACAGCGGTGACGACGCAGACATGCCGTATCAACCCGCTGTAGACCAGCTGCCTCCGGCCGTAGGGGCAAATGTCGTGTCGATTGCGAGCCCGTCTCTGACACCTGACCGAGCGCAGACGGCGGTTACCCAGCTGCCACCCAATTGCTGGCGCTTAATGGACATATATGTCTCCTATACGCACTGCTGGCTCCCTGTATTAGACAAAGTGTCTATGCAAAAGACCTCTTATCTCTACAAGAACGAGGGACTTGAGCTGTCGCCTGATGAGCCCGACTCTGCAGCCCATGCGGAACTATGGGCAGCCCTGGCATTGGCCTCTTATCAGGAGCAGGCCAGTCAACGGAAAAATGAGGATAGCAAATCACTTCCACAGTCCGTAGACCCCATGGCTTTTTACCGCGTTGCACGGTCCTTGATACCCAGCGAGGGTGGTCATTTCGAGGTACGGCACGTAACTGCACTGCTAGTTCTTAGCCTGGTCAATATCGGACTCCAGAAACTCGACCCAGCCTGGATACTGATTGGACTGGCCAGCCGTCTGACAAGCCAACTACAAAGCCAGCCAGGTATCAAATCCGAATGCGCCTGGCGGCTACATCGTGCTTATATGGGCTGCTTTATACTTGACACTGTCTTGTCAATACGCTTGGGTCGGACTCCGCATTTGCGAATAGAGGAAAGTTCGGGGCCTATCACGGGATCCCTGCCCTTGGAAGAGAACGACCGGGAAGAATGGGACGGTTGGATACCGTGCTTCGGCTTCGGGCCCCAACCAACACCCCATATCACTTCCCGCAACCCATCCCATTCTCTGAGCACTTTCAGCTCCCTTTATGAAATTCATAGGGCAATCTCATCAAACCTGTACTCTCCTCTTGGTTCGAACCCTCACCCAAATGAGCCGTTCTCCTTACAGGTCCAGCGAGCCATTGCACTTCAGCAGAACCCTCGAAGCAGCTTCGCCAACTATATAACTAATGGCGGAAAGCCACCTGTGCTATTGCCATCACTATCTGTTCTTCGTCTTGCTTATCTCGGTTTGGAATCACAACGATACCCCTCTACTCCCCCTTCGCCTATACCGGTTCTCCAATGCCTCGAGGACCACTTCAGGAACTTTGGCGCCTGCAGTGTAACGCCCCTGTTTTCGACATACATGAGCCTTGTGTCTCAGAATCATGGCCTGGATCTGTGGAACCCTGTGGATAGATCCCGTTGGACGGATTCCATTGCGGCGATTGAATCCGTTTGGGGCTCATCAGCTACATCGCCACTGCTCCAAACTTCCCAGCCGCGACTACAGGTCGAGTCCTTCTCGGCCCCGAGCCATCGAATTTCGCCTGGTACTTCAGAATTGGGCAATACCCAGTTGCCGAATCCGGCATCCTATTATGCCGAGAAGCTCCCGAACCTGTCGCAGGCGATGCTCGGTGAAATGTATGGCCACCCGGGATCCTCAAACACGGTGACGAATATAGCGGCGGCGCCGCCTCAACGCCACCAGCCTCTCAGCCTAAACAACCAGCTCAACTCCCCAACCAACAGCAGTGTCTTCGGAAACGCGGTGACTATGGACTCTATGGCCGTGGCGGGGATGCCGTCCACTCCGCAATTCCCCATGCACGGGCGACCGAGCTTCAGCAGCGGCACGTTTGATTACGATGCCATTCTCGACGACATCGCGTCCCTGGATCGGACTGATAGGATGGAGTCGGATCCGCAGTTCATGACCAACCTGGGCTTTGCGCCAGGAAGTAGTCTCGCTGACGTGTTTATTCAAGATTTCATGGGCTATACATGAGCACCTCTGCTGAACACTCGCAATACGTTACATCGCATGCCCGCCGGGGCTGTGGAATCAACAGTTTTGACCGTCGGAGATCTTTGGGTATTGATTTCGGTGCCCATCGGTTTTGAGCCCCCTCCCTCCCGCCCCCCGGGACGTGGCTTAATGCAGTAAGATGGCGATAGAACAATACCTCGACGAGGAGACGCGACGCCGCCCGAAATCCATCAAGATAGAGCTCTACCGTGGATTTCATTTGACATAGGCTAGGAGAGCCGGTTGATTTTCGTCTCCGGTATAGTCAGATACAGAACGGCCGACTGGCCACACCAGTCTAGCTCGAATTATTAGGAGAGGTCCCGATCCCATGGGAGATGAGCATGGTGGCAACCCAATCACGAAAGGAATAATACGTCCATTGAACGAGTCGGGCCACCGTAACTCGGGTTGTACATCTTGATTAGCTACATGGAGTTACTGGCTACTCCTCTTGGATACTAAGCTCACATACGACATGGGTGTTGAGTAATGTACATTACACCAAGCCACGCCACAAATTTACAGCATCGTATATATGAGGATTGTCGATCATGTGCGCCAAAACAGCCACATGACCAGAGTCTATTGTATTAACTACGAATGGTATTATTATCACTGACTGTGTAGACGAAATAATAATGTATGTGACGGAAGAGAACCCATTCAAGATGTTGGGACCAGAAGATTGGCGCCGGTGGGACAAAATTTCGCACTGAACGGGAATTCTAAGACCCCATTTCTGAAAGTAGATAATCGACTTGTGAATGGAGCTGCGGATTCCTTCCCGCCCCCTGTTCTAGTGCTACTACTGCTTGGTGGAAATGCCGAACTGCGCGTTGTCGGCGATCGGGGCCGGGCGCAGCGCCGACTCGTTGAGGTCGTTTTCCTGCACGAAGGGGCGCGTGCCCGTGCTCTCGGCCACCTGCGTCGTCGAGAGGACGTACTCCTCCTTGTCGATGTGGCGGAAGTTCCAGTACTGGTTTTTTTTGGATGTTTAGCGCGTGCCCTTGAGACCAAAGAACCGTGGGAAGAAGCGCGGTGTTGAGGAGGAGGGGTTGGAAGGCCAGACGGGGGAAAGGAAGGCGGGGTGACTTACAAACCAAATTGTGGTGAAGAAGCCGAGGATGGCGATGGCGCCAAAGTCCCAGACCAGGTGCGGGTCGGTGATGGCGGCGGTCGCGGCCAGGTTGACGATCTGGGCGATGGCGGTGCTGGCGAGGTTGATGGCGGAGACGAGGCCTCGCATGTTGACGGGGGCGCGGGAGTAGGCGATACCGTAAGCTATCACATACGCATCAGTTAGTGTATGATCGTCACCACCACCACCAACCAAACATGAGGGAGTGTGGTATCCTACCTGGGACGTTGATGAAAAGCTCCGAGAGACCACCGAGAGCGTAGGGCAGCGCCTCCCACCAGAGCGAGATGTCCGCCACGAGACCCTCCTCGACGCAGCGCGGGTCCGTCGAGCCGTACCAGCCGCACGGGCTCAGCGAGTAGGCCTTATAGCAGAGGACGCAGTAGCCGACGCCGCCGATGGTGGCGATGGCGAAGCCGGTGGTGATGCGGGCGACCGGGCCGTAGTGGATGTTGCGCCGGCGGAGGAGGGGGTAAAAGACGTACTAGAGACGAAATATCAGTGTCAGTCACCGTACTCCTCCTATACAGAGAGGAGTAATTAGGCGGGAAAACCGTACGTTCAGGAGAGGTCCGACCACGATGATACTAAGCGAGTTGAAGTTGCCCACAACATCATTGGGGACGCCGTTGCCTTTAAGCATGGTGCTGAGGTAGTTGGCCGAACTGCCGAGACCCTGGTCGTTCCAGATCTGGACGGGGAAAATACAGAACATGCCCGTCGCCTGCATCGTGCGCTTCACGTCCGTCACGAACTCCTCGGGGTAGTGCGTCTCGACCGGCAACCCGTGCGCCCGCTGGTACGTCTGCGTCGCGGGCTCCCACCAGCCCTCGCGGCCGATGCGCCAGACGCCGCCGCGGCGCATGCAGTGGCCCAGCACGCGGAAGACGTTGGGGAAGTCGGAGCCGCCGGGCTTGTGCAGGATGAGGCGGGGCTTGAGCCACATGAGCAGCAGGGGCAGGGGCAGGTACAGGATAAGCGGGATCAGGAAGGCGAGCCACCAGCCGACGAGGCGCGCGCAGTAGGTGGTGGCCGTCGACATGAAGCCGCCGATGTTGATGAGAAGATAGAACCACAGCATCACGCGCTCGGTGCTGTGCTCCGGGTCCTCGATGACACGCTCGCCCGTCTTGAGCGTCTTGACGATGGGGACGTGGCTGGACATTTGGTCGAGCAGGAGGGGGGTCACGTTGGGTTTGAACATGGCTGTTTGGCCCGTTCATCAGCAAGCAGGCGTACAGTAGGGGAATGGGACGACTTACCGGCTCCGATGGAGAGGATGTAGACACCGATGAAGAAGGGGATCTTGGCCGTGCCGTTGTCGATCAGGGCCTTGGCGCCACCGGCGATAATCAGCACGTGGGCGACACCGCACACCATGACGCCCCAGAAGATCATGTTGTAGCGGCCATATCTCGTGTCGGCGAGGTAGCCGACGAACAAGGGGAGGAGGTACGCCAGCAGCGTAAACGATTGCGTCGTGGCATTCTGTCGTGGTCACAATTTAAGGGGTTAGTTGCTTACGTATTCGCACGCGCACCCCTGGAAAGGGGACAGACAAGAATGAGAACTCAGTGGGCGATACGTACAGCGATCTGTTCACCCAGACCCAGGGCACCTTGGGTGGCCTGGCTTCCGTATGGGACCGAACCCAAACCGTTACCACCCTTTGGCAGAGGCCTGTTGATGTAATTGGTCCAAATTTGAACACAGCCTAAATACGGATGTCGTGTTAGCCATATCCCATATATATATATATATATATATATATATATTGGCCATCACGATAGATAAGAACATAATACTCTCACAGTTGCAGCCAATGGGCCTTGCCACCATGGTAGGATAATTGGAAGGGGGGAAGGGGGTCTGCGCCAACTCTCTCGCATCTTCTGGTGTGTTTACTCACCGTAATATGAAGCCCGCTCGCAGAACTCGACGGCGCAGAGCAGGTACGCGATGCTGGGCACTTTTCCGGGAACGCGCCGCAGCGTCGCCAGCTCCTCCTCGGTCGGCTTGCCCTCGTAGTCCTGGTTCAGGACGGCGATGTCGTAGATGGGCGCGTGCTCGTCCCCCGGCGGCGTGTGCCCGCCGCCGCCCACCTTCTCGTGCAGGGACGGCGTCTTGTCCATGTTGTTCGCGTGCGTTGGCGAGTCTGGATCGGCGGTGGCTATATTTGCTACAAAGGCACCAATTGTTAGTATTCGAAGGCATCTTGGGTCGATCACGTATTTATATCCATACGTGTGTACGTATACGTATTCTAGGAAAGGGGTAGAGAGCAGTAACAGTCTCACACTTCCCAATTGGCCCATTGGCCCCCACGAAGGGAGGGAGGTCTCAACCGGGAGGCGGAACCGAGGTGTTTTGTTTCTGGGCTGGTGTGTAACTTACACATTTTTGCTTCTTATGAACCCCAACGGCGATCACGCTACACACCAATTGTCGGTGTGCGGGAGGGCAAACGAGAGGCTCTGTCTGATCAAAAGAGACAAGACACACAAGAAACGAGAGAAAGGCAGCAGAGACAGGAATATCATCCGGTGCGATATGACGGGAATAGGCCGATTATTTGTAGGCGCGCTCTCCTCTCGGGTCGGTTCGCGGCTGCAACCATGGACTCTAATGATATGAACCCCAAACCACCCCCTCCCATCCTCCTCTTCCTGTATGTGGTGTATGCCCCCGTGCATGCGCGCGCGCGGATCTTATTTCCCAGTGCTATCAACCTGCAAGTACCTGCGAGTGGAAGGCTGGCTGCAGTAGGGTAGAAAAGTGGTGTATCCCTTATTTCTTCCTTGCCTGCCCACACCCCTCCCTCTCACCATCCGGAGCGTCTAGCCATCTAGACCGAGGGAGAAAGTTTGCGCACCTTCCCATTTGGGTAACCGCATACGCTGATTATCATGAGGTTGTGTCAGCCATACTTTCGCCTTACGGGAAGCTGCTCGCCCGCTGCACCCAATGGGACGAAGCCATTAGCAATCTGTCGCTTGACCCGGGCTGCTTTTCTACCATCTGGCCATGTCGTGACGGCGTCTGGAACCCTGGAATCCCCCCCGGTGCTTCGCACTCTTCTTGGCCTAGCCTTATCACGGTCAAGCTTCCTTGGGCCGCACTGGGCGTACATGCTGGTTAGATGCAAGGACCTTCTAGCGCAATTCCGGAAGGCCGCCGCTATTGGACAGGCCCGTTTCCGTTCGCGGCCTCCAGTCCGCACGCATGCTGCAGTGGTCGCATACGAACAATTTGCCGTCAGTTCGCAGGCGAACCAATCCGGCTGACAATTGCTCCGGGGAAGGATGCTCAATCAATCAGCAACGATTGGGCGCATGGGTGCATTCGCCTGTGCCCAATCGAGGGCCATAACAAGACAGGTCTCGACTTGCCACTCGGCGAAATACAACGAAACGCCTTTGCTGACAGGGCCGAACGAAGGGCCACTCTGTCTCAAAATGGGCAGTCGGTTTCCAAGATCGTCATTTTCGCAGCCTCGAGATAAGAGTCGGGTGTTCCACTGAGCTGAGGCAATGCCCTCACACGCGTGTATCAATGCCCTGCCGTGTAAATTCGCCTTTGTGTTATTGGTGACGATGAACAATTTCGAGTTGGAGAGTCCAAGGTGGTCCAGTAGGTTAAATGCAATTGAGTGCTACGTGCAGCAATCTGGTTACATCGTGGGCTGATTTTCCATCCTTATCTGTAAGACCGTAGCAAACCGTGCCGCCGTGGATGTGGATGTGGATGTGGATGTGGATGGTGGGTGGTGGGGTGGAAGTGCCCCCCTGCAATGTGTCTCCCCAGCTCCTGGAATTGGGTGTGTACATGGGCCTTCAACTTGGCAGCAGCTGAATGTGCTTGTTTTATGGAATAGAAGAAGTTGGTTGCATGGTTCCAGGGTTGCATGCTGCGAGCGAGCGTTAGCTGCGTGTCACCAAACGGACGAGTATGCATGGAATTACCATTGTTTGTCTCTACCCTCGGGTCTATCTCGTGCTGTATGTCTATGACCCTCCCAGTATCTATATATAGCTGTCCCATACCGTCTACTCTCGGTCAGGCAAATGGTAATATGGGTTGTTGGGATCAGCCCGTTCCTGTTCCACGGTGGGCAGAGTCTTGATGACTCTGGCAGGCGAGCCGACGGCGACAGAGTAGGGAGGAATACTCTTGGTGACCACAGACCCCGCACCTGGTTCCGAGCACTTTCGGTTAGCCATTTACGTTGGCTGACAGTCTGTTCGTCCCAATCTGCTGGGCCGCCGTAGATAACCAGGAAGGGAAGGAGGCAGGAGGCAGGAGGCAGGAGGCAGGAGGCAGGAGGCAGGAGGCAGGGGACAGGATAGGAAGAAGGATGGGAGCTATTGATTCAATCTCAAATCATCGGGGAACTTACCAATCGAAGAACCCTTGCCAATGGTGACCCCGGGCAGGATGATGGAGCCGCCCCCGATCCAGGCGTCGTCCTCGATGGTCACGGGCAGGCCAAACTCGACGAACTTGATCCGGGACAGCACGCTCGTGTCGTGCCCCGCCGTGTAGATGCTGACGTTCGGGCCGAACTGGCAACGGTCGCCAATAGTCACGAGGCTGACGTCGAGGATGGTGAGACTAGGTGCCACAAAGAAGCGTCAGCCATAACGAGCGGCAACGGTTATCTGTGTTACCCTGCCTGCTCTAACACCCTTACACCAACCAACCAACCAAATCCAACTGGCATCCAGCAGGCAAGTAGCATTAACTGAACGATACGAATAACGGAGGAACCTACTTGAAGTTGGCGAAGCAGTTCTTGCCAATGATCACATTGCAGCCGTAGTCCGGAAGAAAAGGTGGTTCGACAAACGAGCCGGAGCCGAATCGGCCCACTATATCCTTCAAGATGCCGGCCTGAGCCTCGTGGAAGGCCTCCATGGGCTGCGCGCCCGGATCAAGATGGTTGAGCTTGTGCGCCAGGCATCTCGCGCGGTGACGGCCTTCCATCAGTTTAGGATGCAGCGGGTCGTACCTAGGGTACGCCGTGTCAATTGGGAGTTCAAAAGGGAGGGAAATGGAACATGGACAAGGGGAAACCAATGGAACTTACATCATACCCGAAATCATCTTCTCGTACTCATCGCACCACGGCGTGTGTTGCAGCGTCTTGGCCGCCTCGATCACCTCGGGGTTCAGCTCTGTTTTGGCCGCCATTGTGTAGAACGTCGATTGCGTCTTGAGGTGTCTCTGTGTACGTTCTTGTGTCTGGCCAATATCCAGATATATCGGCTTCTGTGTATGGTCGGATAGAGTCGAAGTTCAGCACCGTCCCAACGCCCCGCGTTTGTGTTGCGGGCCGTTGTTCGTGGGGGTTTTAATCACGTATTTTGGATCTTCAGTCAGTGGAGAAGGATGAGAAGCAGCCCATCTTGGCGCAATACATCATCGCCCAAGCGGACAAATTGTCGCCAAATCCAGTTTATCTTGGCCATAAGCGGTGTGGACACTGATTCCTACTAAAAATAGCATCATTCAGCGTGGAGAATGTTCTTGGGCCAGAAACAGGTAATCGCGGCTTCAACAGCGGCGACGAGCATCAACAGCATGGTTCGGGGCAAATGGATGGACTTTGCGCTGAAGATGCTCCCCAGTGCTTTTGGCGGGTGGTTCATAGCTCGGCCATCAAGAGCCCAGCGCCTCAAAAGCCCAACCGCCGAATACCTTGAGGCCGTCTGGCTACCGGTCTGACATAATCCCACCAAAGGCAAGCCAGCAGTCCGTCTGATGAGGCAGTTTGGGAATTTTCCGATGCATTTCCTACTGATGCAAGGAACTGGATTGGTTGAGTGCATACAGTAGCAGTTGATTTTGGAAGCATGCCAAATCACTGCGGTTCGGCATTCTCCGGGTTTGCCTCTATGCTGCTGGATCTGTCTGCGCTCTGGAATTTCCGTCTTTCCGTCCCTTGCGCGCTTTTACACCCAAGCAACGGCAGCAAAACGCAGCCACGCACTGCACCGAACGCGCACTGGACCGGAGACCCTGAGAATCGCCAAATGGGTTGACCACTGCTCCAATATCGCGCAGGCTGTCGGCGCATTGCGGCTTGGGCTCTTCGATGCGGCGGTTTCTCCCTGTAAAGCGGCAGAGCCCGCCCCGTCGTCTCTCACAACGAGAGCGTTGCTGCTGCAGGGTGCCAATCGCTGCAGCCTCGGCGTCGGAACTCCTACCGATCGCACCCCACGCAACACATCTGCGCGTGCTACGCCCAGCCTCCATTCCCTCCTATCTTTTCTTCAGCTGATGTCTCTCTGGTTCATGGAGCATGTAGGTAGGTCACTCCGGGTTGGCAACCCTATTTTCTCCCAAGCTGTCCATTGTCGCAGGCACGGGTAAGGAAAGACCCGGACCGGTACTTGACTAAGGAGTCGACGCCATTCAATATGAGCAGACGGGACACCGCTAGATACAGTCCAGCGGACAAGTGCCCGTTGAACCATAATGGGCACTTATCAGTGGCGCGTGGAGTCGAGCTACATACCATCAATGGCTGCTCAGGGTGAGTCGTGTAGCATCACAGACACACCGCGACCGACGAAGCAATTTCTCTCTTGGCGGAGACGAACGGCTACATATCAGCTTTACACAGATCTTTGACAAACCGGTCCAGGGTCTCGGTCCCGGTCCCAGTGGAGTTGCAGCGAGGACCCTTCTTCGCGATGGCTGAATGGCAAAAAGACAACAACAGTGGGTTTTCAGCAGCGGCTCCCGGCGCTCTAAGTCGTCGGCTAACCCCGCTATCAGGGCGACTCCTGGGCGACATGGATGGGGGGACCCCCAGACGGGCTTGACAGAGCTCCCCATCAGCTCCCTTATCTCCAAAACGTCATTGGTGATGGCGAGCGCCCAGCGAACACCCAAGAGGGCAAAAAGTGGCGCCCTCCTTGATAAAGAAAAGAAAAATTACAACATAATCTCGATAGCTACTGCTTTCGATGGAGATAGATTGGCGCCCTGAGAGGCACATTGAGAGGTACATAATATATAAGAAGATCCTGTGTCTCGCGTCGTGTCCCGATGGTCCACTGCACCCGGTGCTTTGGGTTCGTCAAGCGGAAAGTCTCACAGCACCAAGCCAGTTTGCGTTGATTGATTCGGCGCCAAAGATTCTGATCCCGAGTGGAGAGGCATCCCTACTTGGCTCGTCTTACGCAACTCGATCTCCCGTACGACCAATAGCAAAGGCTCCATACAGCCCAGTTTGGATACCCTCGACTGCCTCGGTAACAACGCAAGCTTGCCACAATGGACGAAGACCAAGGCCCCTCGCACATCGCGCCGCCGCCCGAGCCGACCCGCCCGCCCCGGAAGACCGTCCGCGACCGGGTCCTGGGCCTGCGCCGGACCTTCTGCACGCGGGACGGCCTGCTCGGCCAGTACGACTACGGTTTCCTGTTCACGCCGAACCTGCCGTTCATGCGCCGGCCGAAGCAGGTCTCGCCCTTCTTCGGCCTCAACGACCGCATGCCCGTCTTCCTGGCCCTGGTCCTCGGCCTGCAGCACTCCCTGGCCATGCTGGCGGGCATCATCACGCCCCCGCTCCTCCTGACGGGCGCGACGGGCGTCAACTTGCCGGGGGAGATTCAGCAGTATATCGTGTCGACGGCGCTGATCGTGTCGGGGATTCTGTCGTTGGTACAGATTACTCGATTCCGTATCCTTGGGACCCCGTACGTTGACAAGCCTTGCTTAACCCCTCGCCTGATCCAAAAAGAACAGGAACACTCTCGCGATCATCTACTTCTGCTGCTTCCAATCATGTAGTTCCTGAACATCGGACTAAACTCTTTCTATAGATACTACCTCGGCACCGGCCTGATCTCCGTAGTCGGCATCTCCTTCTCCATCATCCCCGTCGCCCAGGGCGCCTTCGCCCAAATGTACGCCAACGGCTTCTGCCCGACGGCCGCGGACGGCACGAAGCTGCCCTGCCCGGACGGCTACGGGGCCCTGCTCGGCACCGCGGCCGTGTGCGCCCTGATCGAGATCCTGATCGCCTTCATCCCGCCCAAGATCATGCTGCGCATTTTCCCGCCCATCGTCACCGGCCCCACCGTCATGCTCATCGGCATCTCCCTCATCGAGAGCGCCTTCAAAAACTGGGCCGGCGGCAGCGGGCCCTGCGCCGATGCGCAGCCGACGGATTTCTTCAAGCTCTGCCCGGATATTACGGCGCCGCACGCGCTGCCTTGGGGGTCGGCTGAGTATCTCGGTACGTTTCCTGGTCCCCCCTTCTTTCCCGGCAATCACTTTGGCTCCGCCAGAACATGCTATGGCTAACAAACGCGACCCCCAGGCCTCGGCTTCTCCGTCTTCCTCACCATCATCCTCTGCGAGCGCTTCGGCGCCCCGATCATGAAATCCACCGCCGTCATCATCGGCCTCCTCGTCGGCTCCATCATCGCCGCAGCGTGCGGGTACTTTGACCGGACGGGCATCGACTCGGCGCCCGCCGCGTCCTTCGTCTGGGTGCACACGTTCAAGCTGTCGGTCTACGGGCCGCTGGTGCTGCCCATCATGGCCGTGTTTATTATCTGCGCGTGCGAGGCCATCGGCGACATCACGGCCACCTGCGACGTCTCCCGCCTCGAGGTCGAGGGCAAGCTCTACGAGTCGCGCATCCAGGGCGGGGTCTTGGCGGATGGGCTCAACGGAGTGTTCGCGGCGTTGATGACGATTACGCCTATGTCTAGTGAGTTGCCCCTGGATGGTTCTAAAATGGAAGAGTTGCAATGCTGACCGGTTTTCAAAGCTTTTGCCCAGAACAATGGTGTCATCGCATTGACCCGTTGCGCAAACAGGACAGCTGGATATTGCTGCTGGTAAGGATTTGCCCCCCCTTATTTGGGTTGTTAACTTGAAACTGACTCTGGCGAAAAGCGGATTCCTCATCATTATGGGCGTCTTCGCCAAGTTTGCCGCGTCTCTCGTGGCTATCCCATCTGCCGTTCTTGGCGGAATGACAAGTTTCTTGTAAGTACTTCCATATACCCTCAAACAACAACCTCAAGACACAATGTCCGACTTCTTACTGACAACAACCCACAACTCCAGGTTCTGCGCCGTCGCCGTCTCCGGCATCGCCATCATCACCAAGGGCGTCCCCTTCAACCGCCGCAACCGCTTCATCCTGACCGCGGCCCTGGCCGGCGGCTACGGCGCGACGCTGGTGCCGACCTACTTCTCGCACGTCTTCACGTACACGGGCGACAACAAGGGCCTGCAGGGGTTCCTGGACGCCATCGTGTTAGTCATGGAGACGGGCTTCGCCGTCACGGCGTTCGTGGCGTGCGTGCTCAACCTCACGCTCCCGCCCGAGTTCGAGGAGCCGATTGAGGATGTGGCGCCGCTGCGGGAAGAGACGGGGGTGGTGGCGGCGCCGAATGGCGGTGGGGGCGGTGGTGATAAGGGGATGAGGGAGGCTAGTCAGAGTATGGAGGGGAGTAGCTCGGCGGCGGCAGAGGAGGGGTTTGGGAAGCGTGAGAAGGCGCAATGAGCACTGCATCTGAATACATGCACAGCGGATTGGAGTGAACATCCTGGATAATATAATAGAAAGACATTGGGTTACGAGACTTATTGTGGGAATTTCGTCGACGGAAATAGTGCTGGTGCAATAACGGCATATCTACATTTGACTGCATCAAGCAAGGATCGACCCTCAATTCTGCGAGACATACCATGATGTCCGACGCTTCTTGGCTCTTGGGTGACAGAACAGTGAATGCAGGACCAAACCTGAATGGTTAGGCCTGCAGGTAGGCGACGCAGAATGCCCAATCAGCTTTTCAACCTGTATTAATGTAATCATGTGAACGAGAGCAACCCAGATAGCGACGCAAGGTCTCCGTGCCTTCTTGATTATCATTCTCAGACATGGGTCGATAGCGCGATCAATAGGAGTTTCGTCACACTCATGATTTACACTAAAGCACGGTCGGCTATAAATGATATAACATATCTTTGATGTCATTCATTCGTTTGTAATGACGAGGATACGGTGACTCGTACTTCCTGCGCACCTTTGCACCTGATCTCCAAATCGTAACATCATATCTACCCATCACCACCGCAAGAGAGTGCGACCTTGTTTCCCGCCAGTGCTTCGATCCCGTGAGGGCCATATTACTTTCGTAAAGTTCTTGGAATCAAGAAGAACCTCTAAACCTTGTGCTCCACCTCGTTGGCCGAAGAGTGCTGGCCCTGCTTGCTCTCCGCAAGCGAGACAGCATCCGCCGTCTTCTCCTGCAGATGCGCATGCGCATCGCTGACGTTGGCACCCGCCGGTCCAGCCTCCTCAAAGTGGCGACCGAGCTTCTCGGGGCCCAGGGCGGTCGTGACGGCGATGCCCAGCGCGATAATGACGGTCGCGACGCCCATGACGGGCCCGTAGGCCTCGACGCGGTTGCCCTTGCTGCTCGTGACGAAGTGGGACTCGGCGATGGCGTTGACGATCTGGGCCGAGGGGGACGAAATCATGTTGCCGAGCTGGTACGTGATTCCGGGGAAGCTGGAGCGGTACGCGGGCGGGGACAGCTCGTTGAGGTGGATGGGGATGACGCCCCACGCGCCCTGAACGAAGAACTGCATGAAGAAGCCCGACGCCGACAGCGAGCGCTCGCCCTCGGGCAGGATCCAGCCGGGGATCATGCAGCAGCTGACGAGCGACGCGACGACGATGGCGCGGCGGCGGCCGACGAACTGCGAGAGGTAGCCGACCACGGTGCCGCCGACGCAGGCGCCGACCTTCATCCAGATGGAGGCGCGCGTGCCCGCGGCGCTGTCGAGCTCTTTCGCGGTGATCATGAAGGTCGTGTACGAGTCCTGGCTGGTGTGGGAGTAGTAGTTGAACCAGGTCATGAGGACGACGCAGTAGAGGCACATGCGCCACTCGCGCGCCAGCATGGACTTGGTCTCGCCCCAGAAGTCGCCCGCCGTGATCTTGTGCCCGCTCTTCTTGGCCTCGAGGAACTGCTTGGACTCGGGGAAGCACAGGCGGATCAGGCCGGCGCCGATGGACAGGCCCGCGGCGATCCAGAAGACCGTCTTCCAGGTCTCGGTCGCGCCGCCGACGCCCAGGTTCGCGCACGCGGCCAGCACGTAGCCGAAGGAGTAGCCTTGCTGCATGATGCCGCTCATGAGGCCGCGGGCGTCGGTGGGGCAGTTTTCGAGGGCCATGGCCACGGCGTTTCCGTAGACACTGTTATTGCGTCAGTTAGCATTTGACACTACTTATAAAGGAAGTTATCAACTAGAGTACTCACCCTCCCATGAAGAGTCCGAAGAGGGATCGGACAGCGAGGAACTGCTGGAATGTCGTCGAGTAGATGGTGGCGATCTGGAGAAGACCTATTGTACATATACTTGTCAGTTACCGAGATATACTTGAGACGATATTCAGTCATCAAAAAGGCTTACCGAGAATAATCATGTTGCCGATCATGGGCCACTTGCGCCCAAACCGATCCCCAAGCAGCCCAAAGATCGCCGCGCCAACCGAGCGCAGCAGCAGCGTGAGCGTAATCGCCGTTGTGATATCCGTCTTGGAGCGGCCATAGTACTTGGCCAGCTTCGTCGTCTGGATGGACAGCGCGTGGAAGTCGAAGGCGTCGGCGGTCCAGGCGTAGAACCCTACAAAAAAGTAGAGCCACTGCTTGGCCGTGAGCAGGGCGAACAGCTTGAACGGGTTTTTCAAGGGCGGCGGGTTCTGCCACTCCTCGTACGTCTCGCCCTGGCTGTTGGTGATGACGACGCGCTGCTGCCAACGGAACAGGTCCCGGAAGGACTGTTTCGCCGTCGCCCACGTGCCCTTGACCACCACGGCGGGCTCGTGGGGGCCGCCGGCCGCCGCGGTCTGGGCGGCGGGCGGGTTGGGGGTGGGAGAGGTTTTCGAAGTCATGGGTGCGACTGATGCTGGACTCGATTCTGTTATGTCTGTCTGCTGGGTTTCTGCTTCTTGCGTGATGTTGGATGCTGCCTCCTTTATCTGGAAAGCTGGCAGGCCCGAAATAGAGTTTGGGAACCTTACTAGACAGACGCAACCTGGATGGCCCTTTTTCGAGGAGAACACCAAGTTGGAGAGTTCGACCCGGTCCCTTATATAGATCGCAACACGCACCCCCTTCGGAGGCGCTCCTTATCGCAGATGCAATAATTCACCGCCCGCTTGCTCGCGCAATGTACCACGAGCACATGGGGTAGATTGGTTGATTACCCCCTTCCCCCCAACCTGCCTTGCTGCTGTGTGATGCTGGCACGCTGGCATGTTCCTCCTTTCTTTTTCCCTTCCCTTCCCCCAATTGCGGGGAGACGCGCTGATTCGTAGGTTGGCGTTCGAGACGCATCCCCAGTCTCATTGCGGCGCACCGATTCTGGGGTCGAGTGTGTTCAGCCAAGGCTGCCAAGTGTCTTGGTGCTGGGCGCCATTGGAGGGCCAAGACGCCGGGCCCAGCTCGCCAGCTGCACATCGTGACCACCCCGGATCTCGCCCAGCCATATGTGCGAAGCATACATTCCATACCCAGCAAGGGCTCCGTCCAAACCCCCAGAGTGGCTTTTTCTACCAAGCGTTTCGTTTCCACCACCTCGTGCTAAAGGCCCGAATATTCCCGGCATTTCGTTCGCTCTTCCCCGCGTTCCTGCTAATTTTGGTGTTTTCCTGGGGGAGAGGAGGAGACTGGACAACTGGCCCGCCGCCCATGATGAGCTGTTTTCTCCGATGCGGAGAGAAGGTATTGACACTAGAATGGAAAGAGGCAAACCGTGGAGACACAATGGAGTGGTTTTATGTCAGTATCTGATGATTCCCCATGGTGTTTCCCAACGGTCTCGTCACCTTGCGTGCCAATGTTTCAATACCGAGCCCTCGGGGCAGGTAGGTTAGGTTGTTACGTTATCAGACGGCGGCAAACGAGGCTCGCAGGTAGAGTGATACGTGTTGTTTCTTTTACTGTGTCGATCCTCATGACGCTCGTAAGGGGAAAAAGCAAATGTGACAGATTAGCCACGGATTAAGGCGTCGCGTGCGGCCGTGTGGTCGCATCGCGGCGCCGTATGTGCGTGGATTGATGTCCTCCATGTCATTCGCCATTTTCTTGAGTAACGATAAGCCGCCGTTCGTTCGGGGCAGTGTGACAGCCTCCTCCCTTACGTACGTACGTTTCGTATGCTGGAAGTTGAGTAGCTGCGCGGGGAAACCGAGCCATCTTTTCAGCTCACATGTTTCCTTTGGTTCAAGGCTCTAGCAGATATCGGACTGAAAAGGTAGCTTGGATTGAATGTTATTCTCATGTCCTATGTCTACATCATTACCAAGAGTGAGCGCAGAAGAAACGGCAACTTGGATGCCGAGTTTGCCATCCGTTGACCATTTGACCCCCACAAGTGCTTTGTCCTCCCCCCCTCCAAGCTAGAAATCCCCGGTAGTAGGTAGGCTGGCAGTAACACTAGACATCTGGGCAAGGCGACGCGATCCTAGTGCTGTCCCTGGCTGGCCTCGAACTGGGATAATGTTCCGTCACCCTCGTCGAGAAAAAGTCTTTATGTGGCTTACTCAAGCGTTTCGCTGGCTGGCTTGGCGAAGGATGCCGCGTGCCGCACGAGGGCCCTGCTAAAGCAAAAGACGGAACGGGCCAATGGCTTGCCACTTCGTGTTGGGCGAGCTCGGGAAAGACGTACAGACAAGAATTGAGGCTTATCGCCTAAAAGACTTGGAACTCTTCCTTTCCTCGGGCGGCGTTGCTTGTCCCGACCTTCGGCGGGCGTGGCATGGGGGGGAAAAAAAGCTTGGAAACAGGGCTGAATTCTTCCCGTAAAATCTATCAGGTGTAAAAAGGGTAGGAATTCCAGCAGCGCATTTATCTCAGCTATTTGAATGGTAGACTACTAGGCATGAAGTCGGCAATGTCGCGACAGAGGAATAGGCGAGACAGAGAGAGTGAGCGGACCGGTTCGTCATGCAGCCGACCAGTACTTGTGGGCGCGCTTCCCACTCACCCAGCATGTCGGGCATCTTCCGACCCATTATTGCTTTCATTTTCTTGCCCCTCCCCCGTACTTTCGCCCTCCCCGCAACTCCAGGTTTTTTGACGCGCAGAAGTTGGCAGTCATTTGGTTTCATTGCGCACACATCAAAATCCACTCTCTGGTGGAAACGAACCCACAGGAAGGTCTGGGCCTTTCGCTGGAACAGGCCAAGGGACCTCTCGTGGACATCTGGTTGTCACTATTCTGTCTCACTTTGATTCATTATTAGCGCATCAATCTCAACGACAATAGTCAAGATAGGACAGTAGGAGCTGATGCAAGGCATCCGAGAACTTCCGATCGCCACTAGGGATGAACTACATGATGAACTAATGATCCTTCGGTATGTAGCCCCCCATCCAACCATTCCCCAAGCAAAAGAACCGCTGCGATGAACCGTGTCGTACGATCAGGACCCCGGTTCGACGTAGGTCAAGACTGTTTCTTTTGGGACGTGCTTAGCTGGGGGAAGAAGCCCATGCGGGGTTGGGATTTTGGCACTGGAGCACTGGAACTACCCCAAAGTCCACCCCCAAATCCCAAAGGCTCCCCAAGACGCTAACCTAGGGAGTGCAACCCCAGGTCCACAGGCTCCCCAGCACCAAAACACCTGCCTAAGAGGGTCCCCCCAGACGCGCCAAGGGTCCAATCCAACGGCTGCAGGCATTCAAGCAGCAACCAAGTCACAGGTTCATATCGGCCACAACTACTGCTACATCCGATTTGGTTACTGTCGCCGACGACACGATGTTCGATATTGGAAACGAGTAAGACGAACTAACCCATGTGCAACATCCGCGCCGCATCAGGCCTATCTATGTTCGTCTAGTTGCTTTGGTCTCGTTCATTGGAACCATCCGAGGGTAAAGAATCATCCCCCTCCTTCGATGCTTACTACGTCTTGTCGTTTTGTGTGCCGGTGTCCGTGGAATCCCAATGATCTACCAATGACTCTTCTACTCCCCAGATCCATTGCGACCCTTTTGGCATGGCGTGCGTTTACCACGATAATCCCTCGGGACTGACACATGCTCCCTGCGACTCAAGCAAGCAAACCAATCTTTAGTGAAGCAACCACAGACGACAAGATAGCCTTGCCACCGGGGGACGTCCGAGTTCCTAGAAAGATGAATGGATAATGGATGTATGTTGTTCTTGGGATTGGACAGGGTATCCCGTGTATTTACAGTTCGTCCCTTGAAACCCCGACGTTTCTTCCAAGAGCCTCCCCCCCTCAAGCCTCCTCTCAGACCGCCTCCTTGCCAAAATTCACGTTCTCGTCCCGCGGCTCCCCGAGCGAGTTCTGCAGATTGTCATCGCCATCCTCTCCTCGCCCTGTGTGCTGCGGCCGTTCCTCCGCACGCCTCTGCTTCTTCATCTCCTCGATTCGCTTCTCCCGCTCACGACCCTCCTCCGCGTGGTCTCTCCTTCCTCCCACCCCTACCACCACCGTCGACTCCTCGGACGAAGACGATATCACCGAGAAGTCCCTGTCGCGCTCGCGCATAGGCAGCCTCCGTAGCGGCGGCGGCGACAACGCCGCGCTCGAGCCGTTCGTGTGCCGCCGCTGCCGTTCCTCGTCGTCCGGCTTCCCCCCTCGGTCGGCTCGTCGGCTTCTTCGGTCGGCGCGAACTTGGACCGCCGCCGGATCTGCTTGCCGTACTTGTAGAAGGCAAACGGGATCACGGCCAGGATGGTCGCGACGCCGCCGATTAAGGAGCCGCCGCCGCCGATGCCTAGGGCTGTGAACTACATTTTGAGGTCATTAATATCGATACATATATTGGCGACGGGGGCACAGAGTAGTCAGCTTACCATTTGGTTCGTGAACAACGGTGCGGCCTGCGCGTGACATTGAAGTTAGCACTGCGTTTTTATTTACCATGGACCCTGAATCAGGAACGTTTCCCCAATGCCAGCACAGATGCTCCAGGGAAATGAGAAGACCGCCTTCAGAGAACTCTCGACGGACATAGATGGTGCTCCATGATGGAGCGTTTAAAGGGGCTGACTACTTACCGCACCACAAGCCGACCGACACACCGTGTTGGCCGCGATGGCGGAAGCCGCGTACCTAGAGAAAGAGTAGTTAGCCATGCCACTTCCTGTAGACTATGTGCCATACAAGACAGCTTACATCAAGTAGGTGTCTACCAGGTAGTTGAGATAGCCCACAAAGATGAGCATCAGCGACGAGGCCAAGAACACCCCGGCAATCGTGGGGACGATCCAATGGATAGAGCTACTCCAATGTCAGCTGTGAGAAGAGACGTGTTAACCGGCCGCTCCCGAGCGCCACTTACTCGAACTCTGCCGTCCAGGCAAACCAGAACCTAAGTAATCGCGAATGGTTTAGTGAAAGTTGTACAGAGAGGATGGTTGGTAATGGATGCGACGGGTGACTTACATGGTAACAGCGAACCCGATTCCCCCAATCATGGCAATAGGCAGCCGATCCTCCGGCTCCAGCTTCTCGCCCCGCGCGACCCGCCTCGCCTTCTTCTTGGAATCGACGACCACCACGATGGCGCCCAGCAGCGAGCCGACGACGGTGCCGACGAGCGGCAGCTCCCCGACGCCTGCGTTCCAGCCGCGGCGCTGCTGGAAGACGATGGGGTAGATCGAAAACAACATGTACAGCAAGGTGTACACGATGGACATGTAGACGGCGCACAGCAGCGAGATGGTGTCGAACAGGATGATCCAGGGCCGCGTCAGGGCGATCTTGTAGATGCGCAGCAGGGACCGGTCCGTGTCCTCGACGGGGGCCTTGACGTCTTGGTAGCCGGGCAGCTTGGCGGCGCGGATCCGGCGGGCTTTGGTTTTGAGGATCATGGGGCCGAACGTCTCGGGTCTGGATCAGCAGCCCCTTTATGTCAGCAGGTGTGGCTCGTCCGGGTCTTTCCTACCTTTCGTCATGGCGGATGCGACGACGAGAGCGTTGAGAAAAGGGGGGAAGAGGGTAACCTACAATGTGAACATGAGGATGGCCGTACCGGCGCCGAACCACAGGAGGACGTAGAAGATCCATCTCCAGTCCTCCTTCAGCTGGATGAACCCAGCTATGACCGGACCCATCGCAGGACCAACTAGAAAGACCCATGTCAGCACTCGCCCACTCAGCATCATCAATCAAAAAGGAGGTTTTGTTTTCTTCTTTTTTTTTTAAAAAAAGAAGAAAAAAGAAGAAAGAAAAAAAGAAAAAGTCAATATACATACTCCAAACCATACAAGAAAACGCCGCCATGGCGTTCCCCGCTCGACGGGATTCCACAGATCCGCCAGCACGCCCGGCCCATTACTAAGGGGCGCGCTGACGAAGGTGCCGGTGAGGAAGCGGCCGACGAGCAGGCTGCCAAAGTTGGGCGCGAAGGCGCACAGGAAGTTGAAGGCGAGGTACAGCAGGAACGTGATGTAGAAGATCCAGCGCCGCCCGTAGAACTCGGACAGGGGCGCGAACAGCAGGGGGCCCGCGCAGTAGCCCAGCAGGAACAGGGTGATGGTCAGGCCCGCGGCTTCTTCGGAGACGCCAAAGTGTTCGGATATGCTCTGTTTGAGGGGCGGGGTTTTGGTCAGGTACCGGTCACCCGTCGCGCGTTGAACAGGAGCGAAGACATGGTCGCACGATCATGCCTTTGGGTCACAGGGGGGAGGTGGTGAGGTAGGTGACTTGGCATCAGTGATGGATGGGATGAACTCACGGGAAAGCAGCCCGACGGACCGGACGACGCTAATGTGGCGTTCACCACGAGTAAGACTGCCAAGAAGAAGGAAACATCAGATGACCGCGTTCCCCTTTCGTTCCTAACCGTACCAATTTCCCCCATGGAGACGCACAGTGACGCTCAGGAGATCGATCCATCAGGACGGGAAGGGCAAGAGGGTTCGCCTACCGGCAGTACAGGTGCAATACCAGCGCCGCGCCGTCGACCAGTTATGCGGGTTTTCGACGTCGCCGGGCGCGAAGTCCACGTGGCCGTCGGCGTTGAGGTAAGGTTTCTCCTCGGCGGCCAGGTGGCGCGTCCGGTACGGCTTGGCCGTTGGCCGGGAGAGAATGCGTCCCAGGCTTGGCATCGTGGTGGGCGGTCGGGTCTTTCTTCTCCTTTTACTACTGTCTCCAGCTCATCTGGGGTGTATATGCTTCGGTTAGAAATATATAAGGCAGATGTTGTCTCTTGCGTCATCCCATCAGATCACACATATATGTATACTCATTCATGAATAGACAAAGAGCCCAGGCAGTCTTAATATAATGAGAAACGGAGGAGCAGATGAATATTCTCTAGCAGTAGAGCTATATCTGTCTCTTTCAACAGAACCGCCTTCGCCATTTTCAACATCGATCAACTAATCCATCCATCATCATCCCCTGATCCGAGCGCGTCGTCACTGACGTCTTCGGTGTCGATGGGATCGCATGACGTAAACGCGCGCCCGCGAACTCCGCCTCCACTAGGGTGCCCGCACCTTTATTCCCGATATCTCCTTCCCCAATGTTCTGGCTTAGCGCTGAACAGTTGAAGAAGAGCCATGGAAATAAGAGACGCGACAATCCGGGAGTCACCATCCGCCCGGTAACAAAGCCCGCTACCAAGCGCCATTGGCCCAGTATCGCGGACCATCACCCCCAGCCGAGGCTAAATGGGATTTAGACTCGGGGCTTCGCGCTTTGGGGGCCGACGGGCGACTTACTAATAAAGGCAATTCGGATTGATACAGTACTGTATTTGTCAGAAACCATCAGATCGATCTCTTCTTGCACGCCATATCATTCCTCACTCGTCTTAATTCACCGCCTCAATCCGATTCCATCGGGCTATGCGGCTATGCCACCCCCCTCAACCGGGTTCCAACCGACTGCCCATTCACCGAGCGACCGCGACATGGTATCGTCAACGCTGACTAGGTGGAAACTCGGGAAGTGAAGTTTTGCTCATTCGTTATGCGATTGCCTGAGCGACATGCCTTTCTCGATAGTTGATCATTATCCCACGAGAAGATGCGGTCAGCATCGATATCATCAAGTGTGGAGACAGATTCCAACGGCAAGGCAACTCTGTCAGACATGTACAGCATAGGGCTAGGAAGTGAGACCATATCCACAGGGATCGAGTTGAGCCGCATGGTCATCATGCGCGTATGCGTATGTACATAAACTCAGGATGCGCTGGGATGGGTGCCGGTCCCCGCTTCCTGCCCTCTGGATCAGCATGCGGGATCCGCGGTCATGGTAATCAATCGCTTGCGGATCTGGGGAAAGCTATTGGCAATCACAACTTGACTTGGTTCAATGTACAATCTGATTATATGTCCTCGAATGAATAATGGCAGTTCGTTCTTGTAATAGTGGTAGCATACGAGTAGGATACTCGATTGGTAAGAGCGCTTAGGTCCCAAGACCTCCATCGCATCAATTAGACGTGCCATCAGGTTCTATTTGTTTTTTTGTTTTGTTTTTTTTTAAAAAAAGAAGAAGAAGAAAAAACATCCCAGTTCGGCAGAGCCATAACGGGATAGCGTGAAGCTAATACCGCATCGTTCAATCCCGTAACCGCACCTAATGACGGGGGGCTGAAGTTCGACAACAGGCGACGAAAGCCGAGATCGCGAAAGCATGTCTAACTGCAGTGCGGCTCAACGTTACGAAGTCAGGTCGGTGTGACTAAAATGGCGGCATGCCGGGCGCCATGCATCGCGCATGCTACAGGACGGCTCCTCCTGCGCAGGTGCCGTGTGCTACTCCGGTTCCGGTCGCACGGGGACCGTCTCGGGCGAGCAAGCTGCCGGAACTCTACGCACGCCCTTGTGCTACAGCAGCATTTCGCGCCTGCAGTAGGTGTCCGCTGCTACTACACCAAGAGCTGCCATTGAGACGCCATGTTGTCCTGATTATTGGTTGTGCACGCCATCGGTGGCTGGCATGTTGTCATCAAGCCGATAATGCAAACGAGCTCCTCATTCTCGCATTCTCGCGTCTTCACATTGGCCTTTCACCTGAGCTCCACCGAGCCCGCGCTGGTAAGTGTGACACACAAGGTAGTCGGTCAATCGGTTCGTACATTTCCCTCTATCTGCTGTCATTCATCACAACATCGTCGCCCGCAATGCTCGGCGTGCCCCCATCCGTATCCCCACCCGTATCTGTACTATGCGCGTGCAGCGACGACCGCCGCAGGTAGTACGCGCGGCTCAGGCCCCGGGCCTCCAGCTGCGACATGATGCTCTCGGCAATCGCCCAGCGACCCGCGAAGAACTGCAAGCTCTCGAAGCGGTCCCGTATCTGGCCGTCTAGGTACTCCCCTTCCTCCGGGTAGAAGCGCCACCGTTCAGCAAAACCCCGGCACGTAAGATAACACGACGTGGCGGCGGATGGTGCCGTCACGGTATGACCCCGGCCTGGGTTACGCGCAAGTCGTTCGTAAAGTCGGCACGCGATGTCGATGCCGATCTGGCAAGCAAATTTCAAGGCTGCCAAGGCGCACGCGAGGTCCATGTTCTCCTGGATGAGGCTCTTGGAAGGCGAGCCCACCTCTTCGGGCGGCATATATGGTAAGTACAAGGTAAATAGAGCGCTGCTTAGTAGTTAGTAACGAAGCATCGGCGCCTCGAAGACGACGGGGTCCATGTTGGGCTCGGGAGATAACGTACGAAACACACATGGCGAAGCAATCAATCTCCATCTCCCAATTGCGGTGGTCTTCTATTAGGGTCTGGGTAGCACTCCGGATCTCTCCGTCAAGGTGGGAGAAGACGGAAATGGGCGGTAAAGGAGCCGCCTTGTCGCGTTCCGACTCCCATCGGAGGGCACGATGTAGAATGTTGGCCACTTGGGCAGCTTTTTGAATGGCTGTCAGGTCAGGTGTTATTGCCTTCCCAACAGGCGTCCGTTGGGACGGTTGGTATGAAAATGGGGGGATGTGATGCCTCGGGCTGGACACGCTCGCGGCTGGTAAACAAGTACTCGGCTGTGGAGACTCGAGTATGAAGGGGAGGAACTTGGCGGGTTGATCGGAATGAATGGACCTAACGAATGGTGAGTTGCTGCACGTTTCAACAGGCCCGGATCTGCTTACTGGTCCATGATGAACAGACTCCACCATAGCCCGGACATTTCTTCCTCCTCTATACTGGACCAATTCGAGCCCATGCTGCCGACTTGGCCCGGTTTCACATTGAGCACTCTCGCCGTCATCGCCGCGTCCCCCAAGGTGCGATAGCTGGCGAGGGAGTTACCATGGCCGTATTCGTACAGGCATAGCAGAACAAGGCATTGCACTAGAAGTATCGTCGGCTCTCCACAGTTCAATATGGAGAGTACGCGCTTGACGAGACGGTACTCGTCATCCCATACGGCCTTCGGGTTTTCGCCCGGCACAGGGCGCATCACCAGGTACATCATGATGAGAAGTAGAGCCTGCTCGACAGTCATCTCGAGAAGATCGTGTCCTGGACTGGGCTCGGAACCCTCATTGCAGGTGGCGTCGCTCATCGTCTCGGGTGTATCTGTCGTGCGATACCGCTCAAACATGCGATGAAAGATGATGGGGTGGACAGCTCCCAGCCAGGGGTGGATATAGTCGAAGTAGCTGTCGGCCACAACGGGCCAGTCTGTCTTGTTGTCCCTGAGTATGTTGAGGATCTGCGACGCCGAAAGATCCTCCAGAAGGGCCGGACGGCCTAGCATCGAAAGGGTGTCTATCGCCGACTCACCCTGGGACAGGTCGAGGCCTGGGTGCAAGCCTCCGATCTTTTGGGAGTCGCCGACCATGTAGTAATATGCACATGTTGCGCTGAGCCTGTGAGGGGGTAAGATTTCATCATCCTAGGCAGTCCGACTGGGAGTGACCCGGATGAACGAATGCTGACATACCTCGTGCATCTCGAGCACTTGGGCAGAAGCCTGTCACATTTCCGCTTCGAGGAACGGCATTTGGCGCAAGCACGTGGAGCGCAGTCCATCCTAGAAGAGGCACACTCGGTCAGATTCAGCGGTCCAGGTTCGACCAGGCCGAGGGGACTCATCATGGTCGCCGCAGGCCATGGCATCGGATCCGACATGGACGAAGTCCGCGCCGGCGACGACCCAGACAAAATGGCTTGCACGCACCTCATAGGCGTGTTGGATGACGGTGGGGTCACCGCAATGCCCTCGACATCGTCGAAATTTTGCGGAGACTGCTGCGGGGCCTTGCCCATTGCCGTATTCCGCGCAGGGGAGGGAGCTATTAGGTTTTAGGAAGTAAGGCAGCTGTAAAGGAGGGCTCTCTCTCGCTCGCTCGGGGTGATGTAGGTATTCGAATGGGAAAGATGGGAAAGGGAGTGAATCAATCGGATGCGCGGTCCATTGAATCGTGGCGGTGCTGCTGCTGCCAATCCACAACTAGGAGCATGGCAGGGTAGAGTTGACAGAGAACAGACCAGACGATCATTTCTGGCCGGCAAACGGGACAGGACGGGGCGCCGTAGGTCGACTGATGTCCTTCTACCAGTGTCTGGATTGCTTGGCGGGCCTGGGATCCCTCGGGGCCAGGGGATTTGTTCGAGAGTTGATGGGCGCGATGGGGGTGATGGGTTATGAGTAGGTAGATGGGCACCAATCTCGCTCCCTCTCAACTCTCTCCGTCTGTCTCCTGGCAAGCCTGGCAAGCCTCCCCCTAAAGACAAAGGAAAGGCTAGACTGCAATGCCTTAGTGCCACCTCCAGGGCTGTCAAGTGGGCCTCGGTCCGGAGTATCGCCGACAAATGGACCCCTGGGGGGCCCTGGGACAGGAGAAAACCCACTGACCGCGAGCATCTCGTACGAAATGGATATATCGGCTGGAAAACAATATCTCCGTGATGATAAAACTCTTTTCTGCTATCGCATCGGGAGCGAACTTGAGGCTGGATCATCGCCTGTAATATTGCAGCCGCGACCGAAACTAAGTGTACCAAATACCACCTATACTCGCTTCATGCGGGGTTTCTTATCGCCGTTGGCCCGTTGATCCGCTAGAGCGGTAAAATCCGAAATCAGCACCTGCGTAGTACCTGCCATTCCAAGCAGGCTGGCAGGAAAGGACCCCAACAATTGCGTTATGAGCGGGCCAAAACGCAATTGATCTGTCATAGTCCATCGGCTCCCACTGGCCGCGAACTGTCACAGCAACACCTACACCTGTTCTTGCAGAAGTCAGGACGCCGGCCTGGGGAGCCGACAACCCTAGCTCCCGGGAGAGCCCGCTGTCCCCCCCTGCCCCCCATATGGGCCATGGGCCATTGCATCATTATGCTAGGCCTACAGTACATTCTGCACCCATCGTCGTGTCCGTAAGGCATGGGGGTTTCTGCTGAGATGCCGTGTTTCGGATTCTGCGACGGAATGGGTTGGCCCACTGACATTTCGGGGAACCGGTCGCCCTCGTCCTCGTCCTGTGTTGTCGCAACTGATTGAATCCACATGATAGGCATACGCCAAGCAATTGACAGCTTGTCGACGTCCCGGAATCCGGTACCGGAACAGTCTAGATCGTAGGGCGCAGCCGACAAATCTCCTCGCAACGACGGCGGGAAGAGCTAAGACACATGTCGGGGTGCACCGAACCGTGAACAAAAGAAGGCATAAACGTGCCTCGACTATCTCCGGATAATCGAACCAACTGCCAGAAACACAGAAAAGAAATTCCCTTGGTTATGAATTGAACGAAGCAGTATTTTTAAGACCACTGGATTCAAACTCTACCACAATGGCAACTACATTGAAGCTCTCTGAATACCGCCTTCTCTGCTTCGATGTCTACGGGACCTTGGTCGATTGGGAAACCGGCATCCTGACGGCCCTGAAGCCCCTCCTCGCGGCCAACGATGCCTCCACCAAGTTCAGCAACGAGCACCTGCTGACCGTGTACCACGAGTTGGAGGCGGCCCAGCAGGCCGAGACCCCGTCCATGCAGTACTCGCAGCTCCTGGCGACGGTGCACCCGAAACTGGCCGCGCGCCTCGGCCTGTCGTCGCACGCCCCGACCGACGCGGAGAGCCGGGCCTTCGGGCAGTCCGTGGGCGCGTGGCCGGCGTTCCCGGACACGGTGGACGCGCTGCGGCGCCTGCAGAAGCACTTCAAGCTCGTGGTGCTCTCCAACGTGGACCGCGAGTCCTTCGCGGCGACCAACGCGGGGCCCCTGCAGGACGTCCCCTTCGACCTCATCGTCACGGCGCAGGACGTCGGCACATACAAACCCGACCTCGGCAACTTCGAGCACATGCTGCGACGGGTCGAGGACGAGTTCGGCGTGAAGCCGGAGCAGGTCATCCAGACGGCACAGAGCCAGTTCCACGACCACCACCCGGCCAAGAAGGTCGGGCTCAAGTCCAGCTGGATCGTAAGGCCGGGGGCTATTATGGGCAACCGCGGAGAGGAGCTGTACGACTGGAAGTTTGAGACGCTCGGGGAAATGGCAGATGCACTGGAGAGCGAGCAATAAGGAGGTTATGGCTTATTGATAGGATATATGGCAGGGAAAACACTGTGTTAGCAGTAACAGAGGAACCCATCATTCATTTTACTGGCGATAAAGAAGTTTACTTTATTTGTAATAGAATGAGTAAAATGTTATAACAATATTCTATACGTTTCCCCCATCTCTATCAATTTTTAACGAATCCCTTAACTGGACAGAGAAGCAATAGTCGTCAGTCCTTGGATGAGAAGTATGGCTCCCGGATGTGACAAAGGCATTACTACATTATGTCCTTGTCCAGGGAGGCTGGAGGTAATGGTTTGTCTGTCATTGTTCCTTGGGTACATGAGGCGTCCCTTTCTGTGCCTTTTCTTTTTGTTCTGTCAATATGTTGAAAATGGTTTTTTTCCTTAGAACAATAAATTGTTCACTGTTGAATGCCCCGCCGTCCGCTTCGCGTCCGAGATACCACACCCATCACCCCTATACGAAGTTAAGTACTCCGCTAACACCAAGACCGCCACATGTGTGATACCTCTCTTTCCTATCGAAGAAGCAGTGTCACCCAAGATGGCTAACAACTACACTATCCCCTTCCTGTCTCTACCCCCAGAGCTCAGAAACATGATCTACTATCTCGCCCTTGGCGACCTCAAAATCTCATACGGCCCAACAACCTGCACAGCCCTAGCCCCTCCCGCCCTCACGCAGACCAACCGCCAGGCCCGGGCCGAGACCCTGTCACTGTACTACAGCCAGAACAGCTTCCACTTCGCCCTCCCCCTCCCCGGCGGCCCGTCCGCCTTCGAGCGCTGGTGCGCCGCCATGGCGCCCCATTTCCCCCTCATCACCCGCTGCATCTCCTTCACGCACGCCAAAATGGCTGAGCCGCGGCACTGGCGCGCCAAGCCGTTCGACTACCAGGTCGGGTTCGAGCTGAGCTCGGAGCGGGGCCCGGACGACCCGCGGCGCGTAGGGGGCGGCGGTGGCCACGACGAAGGAGCGCTAGACGTGAACGATACGTATACGCTCTCGCGCGCGTGCTTCCGGATGCTGCTCGCCCAGGCGGGGCCGTTTTGCTACATGGCAGGCCGGAAGGCGGCCGTTGACGCCGTTGTCAAGGCGCTGTGCGCCGTGGCGCCGTTGTGTACGCGGGTGAATTCGCGCATCTACTTTTCTTGGAGTATGCCGTACTTGTCTCGACCGGCTTTTGCGCGTTGACCTGACGTCCATTCACTGAGTACAGCATCGAGCGAAATATGCAGGATTGTGGGCGTGCATGGCTTTTGCTGTATCCATAACCCCTCGGAACTACCAGTGAGTATCGACGATGGATAATTGAAGTCATTCCACCATCTGGGGACGTGGACATTAAACCCTGAGTATATTCTCACTACCATGTAGGACAATGCGTGGCGTGGTATTCAGGGAGGGCATAGATTCCCCGTTCTAATCGCAATGAGCTCTGGCAGCAGTGAATATATAACCACATCCATATTTGTATCTAATCTATTTATTCATCATTTCTCGCTGAGCATGCCGTTGCCAAGATCTGCCGCTTGTGACTGGAATATTATTATTGTTCCGTGGCATTATTCCACAATATTGCACATGATTAAGTCTTGGCTCTGCATGGAATGTTATGTTGTTACCCAAAGCCCAATGAGGTGAATCCCACCGAGTCGGCGGATCCACGCACATCTCCATGCAACATAAGCGTACCGTCAGGATGCATACCCATGCAATCCCATGCAGCCGGGACGTAGGTTTCCACCGATCCTCCCCGAAGCGGTCAGCAGAATGCGCTTATGCATTCAACCAACCTCCTGACGTTGAACCATAAATTCGGCATTTTGACTTTTCACCCGGTGCTGTTTACATCCCGCAGCGCATGCACTCATCTCAGCCAAAACATCCAAACGGCAGCCTATTTTGCAACTCAGCACACCGGCGAAGCCCTAACTGATTCCGTACAAGATGACACGCCGGATGAACTCCCCTGTGGCCTTGTGCATGGCCGCCCTGTGTCTATGCATCTCCCAGGTTGCTGGTGCAGGAGAGACGAAACTGAACATCACGGCCATCGGCGCATCCGGGGGCAAGTCGACGCTCGAGTGCTGGCAGCTGGACTCGCCCTTCGCCGTCTCCGACACGCCCGGCACCCGCGGCAGCGCGATGGCGAACCTGGGTAACGTCACCAATATGGGCATCGGCGTTATACCGGCCAACTTTGATGGCGGATTGCACAACGCGCCGGCCAACCAGTAAGGAGATCGAAGCACCCCTTTTATGAGATAATCAATGACCACACCTGCTGGATACACCTGTGCTAATCA